>NW_027010014.1:0-36517 GCF_036934945.1 Oncorhynchus masou masou
GTCTCATGGTGTAGTGGTGTAGTGGTGTCATGGTGTAGTGGTGTAGTGGTGTAGTGGTGTCATGGTGTAGTGGTGTAGTGGTGTAGTGGTGTGGTGGTATCATGGTGTGGTGGTGTAGTGGTGTCATGGTGTAGTGGTGTAGTGGTGTCATGGTGTGGTGGTGTAGTGGTGTAGTGGTGTAGTGGTGGCATGGTGTAGTGGTGTAGTTGTGTCATGGTGTAGTGGTGTCATGGTGTAGTGGTGTAGTGGTGTCATGGTGTAGTGGTGTAGTGGTGTCATGGTGTAGTGGTGTCATGGTGTAGTGGTGTCATGGTGTGGTGGTGTAGTGGTGTCATGGTGTAGTGGTGTAGTGGTGTCATGGTGTAGTGGTGTCATGGTGTAGTGGTGTAGTGGTGTCATGGTGTAGTGGTGTAGTGGTGTAGTGGTGTAGTGGTGTCATGGTGTAGTGGTGTAGTGGTGTCATGGTGTAGTTGTGTAGTGGTGTAGTGGTGTAGTGGTGTCATGGTGTAGTGGTGTAGTGGTCTCATGGTGTAGTGGTGTAGTGGTGTAGTGGTGTCAAGGTGTAGTGGTGTCAAACAGTCACGAAAAAAGGTATGTTGTGTTGGTTTCTGTAATTTAAGTAGGGTCATGCCAGGTAACTGGTCCCAAACCTATACTTAGAGAAATATATTTAATGCAGGTAAGTGCTTTGAAAATCATTTACATTAATCATCAGCATTCAAGTACCAGTCTGAAAGCTGTTAGTCAGGTTTTGTTTTGTTCTGTTGGCAGCTTTGAAGCCACGCAGCAGCACATCCACAATCCACATCAGGTGATCACCAAGTAGAGGGAGCATAGGTGGTGTAATACAGTAATATAATACAGTAATATAATACAGTGGTATAATACAGTGGTATAATATAGTACTATAATACAGTAATATAATACAGTGGTATAATACAGTGGTATAATACAGTGGTATAATACTGTGGAATAATACAGTAATATAATACTATGGTATAATACAGTGGTATAATACAGTGGTATAATACAGTAATATAATACAGTAATATAATACAGTGGTATAATACAGTAATATAATACTATGGTATAATACAGTGGTATAATACAGTAATATAATACTATGGTATAATACAGTGGTATAATACAGTGGTATAATACAGTAATATAATACTATGGTATAATACAGTGGTATAATACAGTAATATAATACAGTAATATAATACAGTGGTATAATACAGTAATATAATACAGTAATATGATACAGTGGTATAATACAGTAATATAATACAGTAATATAATACAGTGGTATAATACAGTGGTATAATACAGTAATATAATACTATGGTATAATACAGTGGTATAATACAGTAATATAATACAGTAATATAATACAGTGGTATAATACAGTAATATAATACAGTAATATAATACAGTGGTATAATACAGTAATATAATACAGTAATATAATACAGTAATATAATACAGTGGTATAATACTATGGTATAATACAGTGGTATAATACAGTAATATAATACTATGGTATAATACAGTAATATAATACTATGGTATAATACAGTAATATAATACAGTGGTAGAACACAGTGGTATAATACAGTGGTATAATACTGTGGTATAATACTGTGGTATAATACAGTAATATAATACTATGGTATAATACAGTGGTATAATACAGTAATATAATACTATGGTATAATACAGTGGTATAATACAGTGGTATAATACAGTAATATAATACAGTGGTATAATACAGTAATATAATACAGTGGTATAATACAGTGGTATAATACAGTAATATAATACTATGGTATAATACAGTAATATAATACAGTGGTATAATACAGTAATATAATACAGTGGTATAATACAGTAATATAATACAGTGGTATAATACAGTAATATAATACAGTGGTATAATACAGTGGTATAATACAGTAATATAATACTATGGTATAATACAGTAATATAATACAGTGGTATAATACAGTAATATAATACAGTGGTATAATACTGTGGTATAATACAGTGGTATAATACAGTGGTAGAACACAGTGGTATAATACAGTGGTATAATACAGTAATATAATACAGTAATATAATACAGTGGTATAATACAGTGGTATAATACAGTGGTATAATACTGTGGTATAATACAGTAATATAATACTATGGTATAATACAGTTGTATAATACAGTAATATAATACTATGGTATAATACAGTAATATAATACAGTGATATAATACAGTAAAATAATACAGTGGTATAATACAGTAATATAATACAGTGGTATAATACAGTAATATAATACTATGGTATAATACAGTAATATAATACAGTGGTATAATACAGTAATATAATACAGTGGTATAATACAGTAATATAATACAGTGGTATAATACAGTGGTAGAACACAGTGGTATAATACAGTAATATAATACAGTGGTATAATAGAGTAATATAATACAGTGGTATAATACAGTAATATAATACAGTGGTATAATACAGTAATATAATACAGTAATATAATACAGTGGTAGAACACAGTGGTATAATACAGTAATATAATACTATGGTATAATACAGTGGTATAATACAGTAATATAATACAGTAATATAATACAGTGGTATAATACTGTGGTATAATACAGTGGTAGAACACAGTGGTATAATACAGTAATATAATACAGTAATATAATACAGTGGTAGAACACAGTGGTATAATACAGTGGTAGAACACAGTGGTATAATACAGTAATATAATACAGTAATATAATACAGTGGTATAATACAGTGGTAGAACACAGTGGTAGAACCCAGTGGTATAATACTGTGTTATAATACAGTAATATAATACAGTAATATAATACAGTGGTATAATACAGTGGTAGAACACAGTGGTATAATACAGTGGTAGAACACAGTGGTATAATTCAGTGGTAGAACACAGTAGTATAATACAGTGGTATAATACAGTGGTATAATACAGTGGTATAATACAGTAATAAAATGCAGTGGTATAATACAGTGGTATAACACAGTGGTAGAACACAGTGGTATAATTCAGTGGTAGAACACAGTAGTATAATACAGTGGTATAATACAGTGGCAGAACACAGTGGTATAATACAGTGGTATAATACAGTGGTATAATACAGTGGTAGAACACAGTGGTAGAACACAGTGGTATAATACAGTGGTATAATACAGTGATATAATACAGTGGTAGAACACAGTGTTATAATTCAGTGGTAGAACACAGTGGTATAATACAGTGGTATTATTCATTGGTTTAATATTGTGGTATAATACAGTGGTATAATACAGTGGTATAATACAGTGGTATAATACAGTGGTATAATACAGTAATATAATACAGTGGTATAATACAGTGGTATAATTCATTGGTTTAATATTGTGGTATAATACAGTGGTATAATTCATTGGTTTAATATTGTGGTATAATACAGTGGTATAATTCATTGGTTTAATATTGTGGTATAATACAGTGGTATAATACAGTGGTATAATACAGTGGTATAATACAGTGGTATAATACAGTGGTATAATACAGTAATATAATACAGTGGTATAATACAGTGGTATAATTCATTGGTTTAATATTGTGGTATAATACAGTGGTATATTTCAGTGGTAGAACACAGTAGTATAATACAGTAATATAATACAGTGGTAGAACACAGTTGTATAATACTGTGGTATAATACAGTGGTATAATACAGTAATATAATACAGTGGTATAATACAGTAATAAAATGCAGTGGTATAATACAGTGGTATAATACAGTGGTAGAACACAGTGGTTGTCGATGGAAATGTTCTCACGTTCCACAGTGGCTAGATATAAAGGTACAGGTAGAACATTAGGCCTTCATACACTGAACTCTTCTTCGAATTTGTTATTTGTAAATAGGTCACAAATAAAGTTATCCCCAGTAAAATTGGAACACAACTCATGAGCCCCCTCCTGCACTGTTCACACCTAATTCCCACTTGTGACTGAAAACAGTGGAAAAGATGCCAATTGAAAAGCTCTCTTAAAAATGTAGCTAGCTATTTAGCTATATGACATTAAATGCTGTGTAAAATATCTAAAAGGCTATAAAGTAGCTTTAACTGTAAAGCTATCAGCCACTAGTGGAAACATTTAGAACTGCAATTCAGTTACGTTATATTTTTTTTAATGTATTTTACCTCAGACGATCTGGTCGCAAGGTTGTTAGCTAGCACTACTAGCAGCTTATGCTAACTAGCTAGCTGGCTAGCATTTACTGCTAGTGAAGCTTCTAGCTAGCAAATTAGCATAAACTAGCGCTAACCGGACGAGTCATTGTCTAAATGACAGGTAGAAACACTTTCATAACCATAAAGGGGGGGGAGGACACAGTGGTATAATACAGTGGTAGAACACCGTGGTATAATTCAGTGGTATAATACAGTGGTAGAACACAGTGGTAGAACACAGTGGTATAATACAGTGGTAGAACACCGTGGTATAATACAGTGGTAGAACACAGTGGTATAATACAGTAATATAATACAGTGGTATAATACAGTGGTAGAACACAGTGGTATAATACAGTGGTATAATTCAGTGGTATAATACAGTGGTAGAACACAGTGGTAGAACACAGTGGTATAATACAGTAATATAATACAGTGGTATAATACAGTGGTAGAACACAGTGGTAGAACACAGTGGTATAATACAGTGGTAGAACACAGTGGTATAATACAGTGGTATAATACAGTAATATAATACAGTGGTATAATACAGTGGTAGAACACAGTGGTAGAACACAGTGGTATAATACAGTGGTATAATTCAGTGGTATAATACAGTGGTAGAACACAGTGGTAGAACACAGTGGTATAATACAGTAATATAATACAGTGGTATAATACAGTGGTAGAACACAGTGGTAGAACACAGTGGTATAATACAGTAATATAATACAGTGGTATAATACAGTGGTAGAACACAGTGGTAGAACACAGTGGTATAATACAGTGGTATAATTCAGTGGTATAATACAGTGGTAGAACACAGTGGTAGAACACAGTGGTATAATACAGTAATATAATACAGTGGTATAATACAGTGGTAGAACACAGTGGTATAATACAGTGGTATAATACAGTGGTAGAACACAGTGGTATAATTCAGTGGTATAATACAGTGGTAGAACACAGTGGTAGAACACAGTGGTATAATACAGTGGTATAATTCAGTGGTAGAACACAGTGGTATAATACAGTGGTAGAACACAGTGGTATAATTCAGTGGTAGAACACAGTGGTAGAACACAGTGGTATAATACAGTGGTATAATTCAGTGGTATAATACAGTGGTAGAACACAGTGGTAGAACACAGTGGTATAATACAGTAATATAATACAGTGGTATAATACAGTGGTAGAACACAGTGGTAGAACACAGTGGTATAATACAGTGGTAGAACACAGTGGTATAATACAGTGGTATAATACAGTAATATAATACAGTGGTATAATACAGTGGTAGAACACAGTGGTAGAACACAGTGGTATAATACAGTGGTATAATTCAGTGGTATAATACAGTGGTAGAACACAGTGGTAGAACACAGTGGTATAATACAGTAATATAATACAGTGGTATAATACAGTGGTAGAACACAGTGGTAGAACACAGTGGTATAATACAGTAATATAATACAGTGGTATAATACAGTGGTAGAACACAGTGGTAGAACACAGTGGTATAATACAGTGGTATAATTCAGTGGTATAATACAGTGGTAGAACACAGTGGTAGAACACAGTGGTATAATACAGTAATATAATACAGTGGTATAATACAGTGGTAGAACACAGTGGTATAATACAGTGGTATAATACAGTGGTAGAACACAGTGGTATAATTCAGTGGTATAATACAGTGGTAGAACACAGTGGTAGAACACAGTGGTATAATACAGTGGTATAATTCAGTGGTAGAACACAGTGGTATAATACAGTGGTAGAACACAGTGGTATAATTCAGTGGTAGAACACAGTAGTATAATACAGTGGTATAATACAGTGGTAGAACACAGTGGTATAATTCAGTGGTAGAACACAGTAGTATAATACAGTGGTATAATACAGTTGTATAATACAGTGGTAGAAATTACTTATCTTAAGTCTTTCCTACTTGTATATTTAAAACAAATATATAGCTCTAACTTCATTGAAATATATCTACAACTTTTTCTAAATTAAAAAAAAAATCGATACCACAAAATAATTTTGTTGAAATTTCTCAAAAAGTTGTGATGACACAGAGGACATTTTTGATGTTGAGACAGAATAGTGGCAGCCAGGGAAAATGTTGGGGAAATAATTTGGTGATAATGTTGTGGGGGGGGGCAGTTTCCCTAGGGGGCTAGTTACCCACTAGTACCCGACAATGCGAAGGACTCTTTACGCTAATTTTAGATTCATGTGCATTGGCATAGTGTTGTGTTTTTATTCTTTTTAACAAAATACCTGAAGAAATTTTAGTGCTGAGCGATTAACTAAAATGTTGCTTATTTTTCCATTTTATAAACAACTAATTGACCTAAGTAGGTTCAATTATTTGAATTCCATTTCATTATTATTATTATAAAAAAATATGTTTTGCTCAATGTGCACGTTGCACAGTTTTTCTCTGGAGTGCGATCAAGAGGGGATACATAGAGAAAGGTTGCATTGAAGAACTACTAAAATAGTGATTTTGTCAGACAGCAGCTCTACTCAGATGAGATGATGACTTGGAATGAAAAAATAAAGTCATGAAATAAAACTAATGTAATACATTTTATATGTATAAAACTAATGTAAAATATTATATATATATAAATATATAACTAATGTAATATATTTTATATATTTATTTATTTTACCTTTATTTAACTAGGCAAGTCAGTTAAGAACAAATTCTAATTTTCAATGACGGCCTAGGAACGCTCTAACCACTAGGCTACCCTGCCGCCCCATATATGTAACTAATGTTATATATTATATATATAATACTAATGTAATATATTATATATATATATGACTAATGAAATATATTATATATATATATAACTAATGTAATATATTATATATATAACTAATGTAATATATTATATATATACAATACTAATGTAATATATTATATATATAACTAATGTAATATAGTATATATAAATAACTAATGTAATATATTATATATATATAACTAATGTAATATATTATATATATAACTAATGTAATATATTATATATATATAACTAATGTAATACATTATATATATAACTAATGTAATATATTATATATATATATAACTAATGTAATATATTATATATATAACTAATGCAATATATTATATATATAAAACTAATGTAATATATTATATATATATAACTAATGTAATATATTATATATATATAACTAATGTAATATACACAACAACTGAACTATTTGATTAAAGTAAAGTCATGTGAATAAATTAAGGTTAATGAGAGATCAGCAGTAATGGACAGTCACGACCATCATGGGACTTTAATTCATTGTTTTATTCTGTCTTGTTACATCATTCAACACACACAATGCATAGTGCATTTAATGTAAAAATAAAATAAAATCTGAACCACAATAGAAAATTCAGATTTTTTTTTTTTAAATAATCGAACTGAAACCGAACCGACCTCAAAAACCACTGATCGCTCAGGGCTAATAAAGATGGATTTCGCCAAACATAAAGTCATCGCACCAGATACGTGTGACTTCGATTACTGCAAATTCTACGTACCTAGAAAGTCTGGTGTGTGAGATGAAATCCCAGTCTTTATCGACAGCGCGGCTATAAAGAACAATGAAAGCAGGGAGGCCTTGTATTCATTCCTAATACAGAGACCTTGGTTTGTAACTGAATAAACTCGTACATTTTGACTTGAACGTTCCAGCACACTTCAACAGAGCCAGATCTCTCAGACCCATTTTCACTATCTGTAGAGCACAGACATCAATCAGCATCGAAATCAAATCAACGTTTATCATGCTAGATTGAGTCACTGTGAGTGTCTTTAGAAACAGTCTGTTGTCTGTTGTTGAGGGAGCACACGTGTCCTGGCCGGGGAAAACGGTTTGAAATGGCACTGCCCTAAGTGGAAACTAGGTGAGACATTGCCTAGGGAGAATAAAGATGACATCATTTCAAATAGCTTTCCCCAGTTGTGGGTGGATCCCAACCTTCCAGACATACCAGACCAGGTGCAGACAGACCGGAACAGGTGCAGACAGACCAGACCAGGTGCAGACAGACCAGACCAGGTGCAGACAGACCAGACCAGGTGCAGACAGACCAGAACAGGTGCAGACTGACCAGACCAGGTGCAGACAGACCAGACCAGGTGCAGACAGACCAGACCAGGTGCAGACTGACCAGACCAGGTGCAGACTGACCAGACCAGGTGCAGACAGACCAGACCAGGTGCAGACTGACCAGACCAGGTGCAGACAGACCAGAACAGGTGCACCCCCGTCACCCCTCTCTGATGGTAACCAGACCCTGTCACCCCTCTCTGATGGTAACCAGACCCTGTCACCCCTCTCTGATGGTAACCAGACCCTGTCACCCCTCTCTGATGGTAACCAGACCCCTGTCACCCCTCTCTGATGGTAACCAGACCCCTGTCACCCCTCTCTGATGGTAACCAGACCCCTGTCACCCCTCTCTGATGGTAACCAGACCCTGTTACCCCTCTCTGATGGTAACCAGACCCTGTCACCCCTCTCTGATGGTAACCAGGACCCTGTCACCCCTCTCTGATGGTAACCAGACCCTCTTACCCCTCTCTGATGGTAACCAGACCCTGTTAACCCTCTCTAATGGTAACCAGACCCGGTTACCCCTCTCTAATGGTAACCAGACCCGGTTACCCCTCTCTAATGGTAACCAGACCCGGTTACCCCTCTCTAATGGTAACCAGACCCTGTTACCCCTCTCTGATGGTAACCAGACCCTGTTACCCCTCTCTGATGGTAACCAGACCCTGTTACCCCTCTCTGATGGTAACCAGACCCGGTTACCTCTCTCTGTGGACATGTCTGATGGTAACCAAGAGGCCAGTAACCCCAAAACAAGATAGCTATCAGCCTGGGAAAGTAACGTTTGGTTGTCTTGCAAGAACAATAAAAACGATACGTGGTATTTACTGTGCTGTTCAGGTGTGTGTGTGTGTGTGTGTGTGTGTGTGTGTGTGTGTGTGTGTGTGTGTGTGTGTGTGTGTGTGTGTGTGTGTGTGTGTGTGTGTGTGTGTGTGTGTGTGCATGTGTGTGTGTGTCAGGTTACCTGTTCGTCTAGTGAGACAGTCTTTCAGAGTGTGTTCACTTTGTCCCCCAGTAGTTCAGTCAGCTGTACCAGTGAAGGGGGTGATATCTCTCTGGTCTCTCTCTGAGCCCCTATTGGCTGATGGAAACACAAGGTCAGAGGTCAGATATACTGGCCCATTGCCTGGTGTTACCATGGACACCAGGGACATTCTTTAAAAAACGACAAAAGTTGTGTCAGACAAAGGACACACAAGTAAATTGATTAACTCTAAAAACCGGAATAGGGTGACATTCCAGACACACCCATTCCAGACACACACATTCCAGACACACCCATTTCGAGACACACCTATTCCAGACACGCCCATTTCGAGAAACACCCATTCCAGACACACACATTCCAGACACACCCATTTCGAGACACACCCATTCCAGACACACACATTCCAGACACCCGTTTCGAGACACACCCATTCCAGACACACCCATTTCGAGACACACCTATTCCAGACACACCCATTTCAGACACACACATTCCAGACACACACATTCCAGACACACCCATTTCGAGACACACCCATTTCGAGACACACCCATTCCAGACTCACACATTCCAGACACACCCATTTCGAGACACACCCATTCGAGACACACCCATTCCAGACACACACATTCCAGACACACACATTCCAGACACACACATTCCAGACACACACATTCCAGACACACACATTCCAGACACACACATTCCAGACACACCCATTCCAGACACACCCATTCCAGACACACCCATTCCAAACACACCCATTTCAGACACACCCATTCCAGACACACCCATTCCAGACACACCCATTCCAGACACACCCATTTCGAGACACACCCATTCCAGCCACACCCATTTCAGACACACCCATTCCAGACACACCCATTCCAGACACACCCATTTCGAGACACACCCATTCCAGACACACACATTCCAAACACACCCATTTCGAGACACACCCATTCCAGACACACCCATTTCGAGACACACCCATTTCAGACACACCCATTTGTAATGACCGAAGCACAGGTGTGGATAGATATAAAAGTTTGGGACATTAGTCTAAAACCAATCAGGAGTTACGGTTGTTGATGCAGGTACGCAAGCAGGACATTATCTCGATGAGGAACAATGAGGTTTGGAATGTTACAAAGCAGCAACAACAAAATACCTCAAGTAGCAACATGATAATTCATAATAATAAACAGATATCAAAATCCAAATCAATGTCATTGACCTTTAGATATCTCTATGGGGTCTCGGTACAGAACTAGGTCCCCATCTTGGAAGAACAGAATCCTTACAATCAATCCATAAAACGTAGTCCTAAAACTATTTCAACAGCTGTCACTAGGGTTGCTAAGCTACAGGTAATCAATAACGTTATCGGCAGCTGTGTGAATACTGGAGATAACAGGTCATCCATGGCAATCTGTGGTAAATGTGGTAATTTAAACTTGAATCATCTTTAAAATAATCTTTAAAAATGTATAAACCATCAACAGCATGGGAAACTGACCAGACCATCAACAGCATGGTAAACTGACCAGACCATCAACAGCATGGTAAACTGACCAGACCATCAACAGCATGGTAAACTGACCAGACCATCAACAGCATGGTAAACTGACCAGACCATCAACACTATGGTAAACTGACCAGACCATAAACAGCGTGGTAAACTGACCAGACCATCAACAGCATGGTAAACTGACCAGACCCTCAACAGCATGGTAAACTGACCAGACCATCAACAGCATGGTAAACTGACCAGACCATCAACAGTATGGTAAACTGACCAGACCATCAACAGCATGGTAAACTGACCAGACCATCAACAGCATGGTAAACTGACCAGACCATCAACAGCAGGGTAAACTGACCAGACCATCAACAGCATGGTAAACTGACCAGACCATCAACAGCATGGTAAACTGACCAGATCATCAACAGCATGGTAAACTGACCAGACCATCAACAGCATGGTAAACTGACCAGACCATCAACACTATGGTAAACTGACCAGACCATCAACAGCATGGTAAACTGACCAGACCATCAACAGCATGGTAAACTGACCAGAACATCAACAGCATGGTAAACTGACCAGACCATCAACAGCATGGTAAACTGACCAGACCATCAACAGCATGGTAAACTGACCAGACCATAAACAGCAGGGTAAACTGACCAGACCATCAACAGCAGGGTAAACTGACCAGACCATCAACACTATGGTAAACTGACCAGACCATCAACAGCAGGGTAAACTGACCAGACCATCAACAGCAGGGTAAACTGACCAGACCATCAACACTATGGTAAACTGACCAGACCATCAACAGCAGGGTAAACTGACCAGACCATCAACACTATGGTAAACTGACCAGACCATCAACACTATGGTAAACTGACCAGACCATAAACAGCAGGGTAAACTGACCAGACCATCAACAGCATGGTAAACTGACCAGACCATCAACAGCATGGTAAACTGACCAGACCCTCAACAGCATGGTAAACTGACCAGACCATCAACAGCATGGTAAACTGACCAGACCCTCAACAGCATGGTAAACTGACCAGACCATAAACAGCAGGGTAAACTGACCAGACCATCAACAGCATGGTAAACTGACCAGACCATCAACAGCATGGTAAACTGACCAGACCATCAACAGCATGGTAAACTGACCAGACCATCAACAGCATGGTAAACTGACCAGACCATCAACAGCGTGGTAAACTGACCAGACCATCAACAGCATGGTAAACTGACCAGACCATCAACAGCATGGTAAACTGACCAGACCATCAACAGCATGGTAAACTGACCAGACCATCAACAGCGTGGTAAACTGACCAGACCATCAACAGCATGGTAAACTGACCAGACCATCAACAGCATGGTAAACTGACCAGACCATCAACAGCAGGGTAAACTGACCAGACCATCAACAGCATGGTAAACTGACCAGACCATCAACAGCATGGTAAACTGACCAGACCATCAACAGCATGGTAAACTGACCAGACCATCAACAGCAGGGTAAACTGACCAGACCATCAACAGCATGGTAAACTGACCAGACCATCAACAGCATGGTAAACTGACCAGACCATCAACAGCATGGTAAACTGACCAGACCATCAATAGCATGGTAAACTGACCAGACCATCAACAGCATGGTAAACTGACCAGACCATCAACACTATGGTAAACTGACCAGACCCTCAACAGCATGGTAAACTGACCAGACCATCAACAGCATGGTAAACTGACCAGACCATCAACAGCATGGTAAACTGACCAGACCATAAACAGCATGGTAAACTGACCAGACCATAAACAGCATGGTAAACTGACCAGACCATCAACAGCATGGTAAACTGACCAGACCATCAACACTATGGTAAACTGACCAGACCATCAACAGCAGGGTAAACTGACCAGACCATCAACAGCAGGGTAAACTGACCAGACCATCAACAGCATGGTAAACTGACCAGACCATCAACAGCATGGTAAACTGACCAGACCATCAACAGCAGGGTAAACTGACCAGACCCTCAACAGCATGGTAAACGGACCAGACCCTCAACAGCATGGTAAACTGACCAGAGGTACCAAACTAACTGAGGTAATACAGTGTAGAGGTACCAAACTAATTGAGGTAAAACACTGTGTAGAGGTACCAAACTAACTGAGGTACAACACAGTGTAGAGGTACCAAACTAACTGAGGTACAACACAGTGTAGAGGTACCAAACTAACTGAGGTAAAACAGTGTAGAGGTACCAAACTAACTGAGGTAAAACAGTGTAGAGGTACCAAACTAACTGAGGTAAAACAGTGTAGAGGTACCAAACTATTGGGGGCAGATGTGGGTAAAGAACAGCTGACCCACACACCATTACCCAGCGGTGAAAAGTACTGAAGTAAAAAATACTTTAAAGTACTACTTAAGTAATTTTTACTTTAGTATTTATATCTTTGAAAACGTTTACTTTTACTCCACTACAATCGTAAATAAAATAATGTATTTTTTACTCGAAACATTTTCCCTGATACCCAAAAGTATTCTTTACGTTCTGAATGTTTAGCAGGGCAGGAACATTTTCCAATTCACACACTTCCCTGGTCCTCCCTACTGCCTCTGATCTGGAGGACTCACTAAACAGAGAACATCCCTGGTCATCCCTACTGCCTCTGATCTGGAGGACTCACTAAACAGAGAACATACCTGGTCATCCCTACTGCCTCTGATCTGGAGGACTCACTAAACAGAGAACATCCCTGGTCATCCCTACTGCCTCTGATCTGGAGGACTCACTATACAGAGAACATCCCTGGTCATCCCTACTGCCTCTGATCTGGAGGACTCACTAAACAGAGAACATTCCTGGTCATCCCTACTGCCTCTGATCCGGAGGACTCACTAAACAGAGAACATCCCTGGTCATCCCTACTGCCTCTGATCTGGAGGACTCACTAAACAGAGAACATCCCTGGTCATCACTACTGCCTCTGATCTGGAGGACTCACTAAACAGAGAACATCCCTGGTCATCACTACTGCCTCTGATCTGGAGGACTCACTAAACAGAGAACATCCCTGGTCGTCCCTACTGCCTCTGATCTGGAGGACTCACTAAACAGAGAACATCCCTGGTCATCCCTACTGCCTCTGATCTGGAGGACTCACTAAACAGAGAACATCCCTGGTAATCCCTACTGCCTCTGATCTGGAGGACTCACTAAACAGAGAACATCCCTGGTCATCCCTACTGCCTCTGATCTGGAGGACTCACTAAACAGAGAACATCCCTGGTCATCCCTACTGCCTCTGATCTGGAGGACTCACTAAACAGAGAACATCCCTGGTCATCACTACTGCCTCTGATCTGGAGGATTCACTAAACAGAGAACATCCCTGGTCATCCCTACTGCCTCTGATCTGGAGGACTCACTAAACAGAGAACATCCCTGGTCGTCCCTACTGCCTCTGATCTGGAGGACTCACTAAACACAAATGCTTTGTTTGTAAATGATGTCTGAGTGTTGGAGTGTCCCCCTGGCTATCTGTAAATGATGTCTGAGTGTTGGAGTGTCCCCCTGGCTATCTGTAAATGATGTCTGAGTGTTGGAGTGGGCACCTGGATGTCTGTAAATGATGTCTGAGTGTTGGAGTGTTCCCCTGGCTATCTGTAAATGATGTCTGAGTGTTGGAGTGGGCACCTGGATGTCTGTAAATGATGTCTGAGTGTTGGAGTGTCCCCCTGGCTATCTGTAAATGATGTCTGAGTGTTGGAGTGTGCACCTGGATGTCTGTAAATGATGTCTGAGTGTTGGAGTGTCCCCCTGGCTATCTGTAAATGATGTCTGAGTGTTGGAGTGGGCACCTGGATGTCTGTAAATGATGTCTGAGTGTTGGAGTGTCCCCCTGGCTATCTGTAAATGATGTCTGAGTGTTGGAGTGGGCACCTGGATGTCTGTAAATGATGTCTGAGTGTTGGAGTGGGCTCCTGGATGTCTGTAAATGATGTCTGAGTGTTGGAGTGTCCCCCTGGCTATCTGTAAATGATGTCTGAGTGTTGGAGTGTTCCCCTGGCTATCTGTAAATGATGTCTGAGTGTTGGAGTGTCCCCCTGGCTATCTGTAAATGATGTCTGAGTGTTGGAGTGTTCCCCTGGCTATCTGTAAATGATGTCTGAATGTTGGAGTGTCCCCCTGGCTATCTGTAAATGATGTCTGAGTGTTGGAGTGTGCCCCTGGCTATCTGTAAATGATGTCTGAGTGTTGGAGTGTGCCCCTGGCTATCTGTAAATGATGTCTGAGTGTTGGAGTGTCCCCCTGGCTATCTGTAAATGATGTCTGAGTGTTGGAGTGTGCCTCTGGCTATCTGTAAATGATGTCTGAGTGTTGGAGTGGGCACCTGGATGTCTGTAAATGATGTCTGAGTGTTGGAGTGTCCCCCTGGCTATCTGTAAATGATGTCTGTGTCAGGATTTGGCCAGGGTTGTTCCGGGTTTTGGTCACTAGATGCCCCCATTGTGCTTTTTGACCTTATGTTTTTTCCCTTGTTCCCCATTATTATTTGCACCTGTACCTCGTTTCCCCTGATTGTATTTAAACCCTTAGTTTCCCTCAGTTCTGTGCTCTGTGTTTGTATGTTAGCACCCAGCCCTAGTGTTCTGTGTTTTCTTGTCGATTCCGGTGGATGCTCTTGAGGAATTCTGTTTTTGTTTTTGAGTGTCTCTTGAGGCCTTTTTGTGCTATTCCTACCACCTTTTGGATTTGCCATTTTTGTATTTAAGGACTTCTGCTTTTTACTTAAATACACCGTCTTAAGTACTGCTGTGTCTGCCTCATCTTCTGGGTTCTGCTGACTATTCGTGGCTCAGTTGGTTAAGTGACTGTTTCTCACTCCGGAGACCCAGGTTCCTAACCGTGTCCTGACAGAAACACAGAGCCCAAAATGAACCCAGAGGCAGCCAGTTCCCAGGACCTTTTTGCCATGCTGTCCCACCACCAGGAGACTGTCCAACGCCACGAAGCCGCCCTGGTTCAGCAAGAGGCCTTAATGGCTAGACATTCTCATCTTCTGTCGGAGATGCTGACTTCCATTAAGCAAATATCTGATCGTCTTACCCCGGCAACAGTTCCCGTTCCAGTACCTCAGATTCACGTACCCATGGCAGTTAACCCCCTGGCTGAACCTCGTCTTCCACCTCCCCAACGGTTCTCAGGTGATCCAAGTGCTTGTAAAGGGTTTCTCACCCAATGTTCTCTCTCCTTTGAGCTACAACCCTCGTCGTTTCCCACCGACCGGTCTAAGATCGCTTATATCATCACCCTGCTGTCGGAAAAAGCCCTGGCCTGGGCTACTGCTGTGTGGGATGCCCATAGTTCCTGCTGTGCCAGCTACTCTGCCTTTGCTGAGGAATTCAAACGAGTGTTTCAAGGCCCAAGCAGTGGTTCTGACTCAGCCAAACAGCTCCTGACTCTCCACCAAGGTTGGCGCAGCGTGACGGACTATGCCATCCAGTTCCGCACGGTGGCAGCAGCAAGTGGCTGGAACAACGAGGCGCTCACGGTGTGCTTTCTGAAAGGCCTTTCCGACACTATCCAAGATGAACTGGCCACTCGGGAACCACCGGACAATCTCGAGTCCCTGATCAAGTTGGCCTCACGCATTGACCAGCGTCTGAGTGAGAGAGAACTCAACCGTAGACCTCTAGCCCCTATCAGTCCCATCTCCGAGTCCCCACCTTTATCCTCGCTGGCTCCATCGGAACCCATGCAGATTGGACGCATCTCCCAGGCTGAGAGAGACCGCCGGATGAGGGAGCGACGCTGTCTATATTGCGGCAAACCGGGCCATTTCCGTTCCACGTGTCCCGGGCTCCAGGGAAACGCTCTGTCCCGTACAGACCGGGGGGAACTGTAACGGGAAACATAACCTCCTCCCATCCGTCCAACTCCCGTCTGCTCATTCCAGTCACCCTCTCCTGGGACAACCACAAGCTTCACCTTCAAGCCTTGGTAGACTCTGGAGCCGCAGGTAACTTCATGGATGGTGTCTGGGCGAAGGAGAATGGCGTTCCCTCTGAACTTCTAAGTGAACCCATGAGGGTCACTACATTGGATGGAAGCCCTTTGGGATCTGGACTTGTCACTCATGTCACTACCTCCTTGCGACTTTCAGTTTCACAACACCAGGAATTGATGAACTTTCATTTGATCTCCTGTTCCGAGTTCCCTCTCGTCCTTGGATACCCCTGGCTTCACAGCCATAACCCTCACATCGACTGGTCTGTGGGCACTATCAAGCAGTGGGGTCCTACGTGCCAAGCTACTTGTATTTTCCAGAATTCCCCGAGTTCTACTCCCGAGTTCCCGAGTGTTACCATGACCTCAAACTGGTGTTTAGCAAACAGAGGGCCACCATGCTACCACCCCATAGACCTTACGATTGCCCCATCGACCTGTTTCCGGGCACTTGCCCCCCCAGGGGTCGGATCTTTTCCCTATCTCCACCCGAACGAGCTGCTATGGATACCTACATCAAGGACGCTCTGGAAGCAGGCCTCATGCGTCCATCCACCTCCCGGCGGGAGCAGGGTTTTTCTTTGTGGCCAAGAAAGACGGTGGATTACGTCCTTGCATCGACTACCGGGGACTCAATGCCATAACCGTCCGTAACCGTTACCCGCTACCCCTTATGGCCACAGCCTTCGAGCTGCTCCAGGAAGCAGTTGTTTTCACTAAGCTTGACCTGCGGAACGCATACCATCTTGTGCGGATCAGACCTGGTGACGAGTGGAAGACCGCTTTCAACACGCCTACTGGTCACTATGAATACTTGGTGATGCCCTTCGGCCTGACCAACGCCCCAGCGGTGTTCCAAGCGCTCATAAACGATGTGCTTAGGGATATGCTTAACATATTTGTGTTCGTTTACTTGGATGACATCCTCATCTTTTCGAGCTCCCTTCAAGAACACACTAAGCATGTCAGACAAGTACTCAAACGCCTCCTGGACAGCCATCTGTACGTTAATCCGGAAAAATGTGAATTCCATTCATCCCGAGTACAATTCCTGGGATTTGTAGTGGAACCCGGTCGAGTCCAAATGGACCCCAGGAAGGTAGGGGCGGTAGCGGATTGGCCCACCCCCAAATCCGTTAAGGAAGTTCAGCGTTTCCTGGGCTTCACAAACTTCTATCGCAAGTTCATCAAGAACTTCAGCTTGGTGGCAGCCCCTCTCTCAGCTTTAACCAAGGGTGGCAATGCAAGGTTTTTGTGGGGAAGAGAAGCTGAGACGGCCTTCCAAGGACTCAAGCAGCGCGTTCTCTCTGCTCCCATCCTGATACTACCGACTACGGATGAACCATTTGTGGTGGAGGTAGACGCATCAGAGGTTGGTGTTGGAGCTGTCCTGTCTCAGAGGGGTGAAGACAAGAAGCTTCATCCGTGCGCTTTCTTCTCACACCGGCTTACCCCGACTGAGAGGAACTACGATGTGGGGGATCGTGAACTCCTAGCGGTTAAGATGGCATTGAAGGAATGGAGACACTGGCTCGAGGGGGCTTCTCACCCGTTTCAAGTGCTTACGGACCACAAAAATCTGGAGTATATCCAGCAGGCGAAGCGGTTGAACTCTAGACAAGCTAGATGGTCTCTTTTCTTCAATCGATTCCAGTTTATCCTCACCTATCGGCCCGGGTCGAAGAATCTCAAACCGGATGCCCTGTCCCGAGTCTACGCTCCTGCCATTCGAGATGACACGGACATGCCTGTCCTTCCTGCTGCTAAGATTGTGGCTCCGATTTCTTGGCAAGTTGAGGATACCGTGAGACGTGCTCAAGCTAGCGAACCGGACCCGAAAGGAGGTCCTGCCAATCGGTTGTTTGTCCCCAAGGCAGTGAGGACTCAGGTCCTTCTGTGGGGGCACTCCTCTCGCCTCACCTGTCATCCGGGCGTAGGTCGCACCTTGGAGTTCATCCAGCGTAAGTTCTGGTGGCCTACCATAAGAGAAGACGTTGCCACTTTCGTCAATGCCTGTCCCGTGTGCTGCCAGGGCAAATCTTCTCACCTCCGCCCTCAAGGACTCCTTCACCCTTTACCTGTTCCCCACAGACCCTGGTCCCATATCTCATTGGACTTTATTACTGGACTTCCTCCATCCCATGGCAATACTACTATCCTAGTCATAATCGACAGGTTTTCAAAGGCGGCCAGGTTCGTCCCTCTGACTAAGTTACCTTCTGCCAAGGAAACGGCTGAGTTGGTAATTAATCATGTGTTCCGAGTCTTCGGCATTCCTCAAGATATGGTTTCTGACAGAGGTCCCAGTTCGCCTCAAGGTTTTGGAAGGCCTTCTGCCAACTCATGGGGGCTTCTGCCAGTCTATCTTCAGGGTACCACCCGGAGTCCAACGGCCAAACAGAGGATGAATCAAGAGCTGGAAACCACCCTCCGATGTATGACTCGTGACAACCCGTCCACATGGTCATCCTTTATTGTTTGGGCCGAATACGCGCACAACACCTTGCGCTCCTCCTCCACTGGCATGTCCCGCACAGTGTCAGTTTGGCTATGCTCCTCCATTGTTCCCGGACCAGGAGGCAGAAGTCAGTGCCTTCAGCCTTGAAGTTCGTCAGACGCTGTCGGCTTATGTGGAGGAAGACCCGTCTTAATCTTATGCGTTCCTCACAGAGGTACCAACAACAAGCCAACAGACGTCGCCGTCCCGGGCCTACCCTGCGCCCCGGCCAGAGAGTCTGGCTCTCCACAAGAAACTTACCTCTACGGGTGGAGTCTCGCAAGCTGTCCAAAAATACATCGGTCCCTTCAAGGTTGCCAGGAGAGTTAACCCAGTTTCTTATCGCCTACACTTACCCAGATCCCTTAAGATTAATCCCACATTTCACGTTTCATTGTTAAAACCTGTTGTTTTTTCTCCCCTTGTCCCGGCAGACAGACCTCCCCCTCCGCCTCGTGTCATTGGAGGCCAGCCGGCTTATACCGTCCATCGGATACTGGATTCCCGCCGGGTGCAGCGGTCCTGGCAGTATCTGGTGGACTGGGAAGGCTACGGTCCGGAGGAGCGCTCCTGGGTTCCTGCCAAAGACATCCTGGATCCTGACCTCATTCGTCAGTTCAGGGCCCTCCACCCTGAGAGAGCTGGTAGGAAAGTCAGGAGCCGTTCCTAGGGGGGGGGATTCTGTCAGGATTTGGACAGGGTTGTTCCGGGTTTTGGTCACTAGATGCCCCCATTGTGCTTTTTGACCTTATGTTTTTTCCCTTGTTCCCCATTATTATTTGCACCTGTACCTCGTTTACCCTGATTGTATTTAAACCCTTAGTTTCCCTCAGTTCTGTGCTCTGTGTTTGTATGTTAGCACCCAGCCCTAGTGTTCTGTGTTTTCTTGTCGATTCCGGTGGATGCTCTTGAGGAATTCTGTTTATGTTTTTGAGTGTCTCTTGAGGCCTTTTTGTGCTATTCCTACCACCTTTTGGATTTGCCATTTTTGTATTTAAGGACTTCTCCTTTTTACTTTATTAAATACACCGTCTTAAGTACTGCTGTGTCTGCCTCATCTTCTGGGTTCTGCTGACTATTCGTGGCTCAGTTGGTTAAGTGACTGTTTCTCACTCCGGAGACCCAGGTTCGTAACCGGGTCCTGACAGTCTGAGTGTTGGAGTGTCCCCCTGGCTATCTGTAAATGATGTCTGAGTGTTGGAGTGTCCCCCTGGCTATCTGTAAATGATGTCTGAGTGTTGGAGTGTCCCCCTGGCTATCTGTAAATGATGTTGGAGTGTCCCCCTGGATGTCTGTAAATGATGTCTGAGTGTTGGAGTGTCCCCCTGGATGTCTGTAAATGATGTCTGAGTGTTGGAGTGTCCCCCTGGATGTCTGTAAATGATGTCTGATTGTTGGAGTGGGCACCTGGATGTCTGTAAATGATACCTGAGTGTTGGAGTGTCCCCCTGGCTATCTGTAAATGATGTCTGAATGTTGGAGTGTCCCCCTGGCTATCTGTAAATGATGTCTGAGTGTTGGAGTGTCCCCCTTGCTCTCTGTAAATGATGTCTGAGTGTTGGAGTGTCCCCCTGGCTATCTGTAAATGGTGTTGGAGTGTGCACCTGGCTATCTGTAAATGATGTCTGGGTGTTGGAGTGTCCCCCTGGCTATCTGTAAATGATGTCTGAGTGTTGGAGTGGGCACCTGGATGTCTGTAAATGATGTCTGAGTGTTGGAGTGTCCCCCTGGCTATCTGTAAATGATGTCTGAGTGTTGGAGTGTCCCCCTGGCTATCTGTAAATGATGTCTGGGTGTTGGAGTGTCCCCCTGGCTATCTGTAAATGATGTCTGGGTGTTGGAGTGGGCACCTGGATGTCTGTAAATGATGTCTGAGTGTTGGAGTGTTCCCCTGGCTATCTGTAAATGATGTCTGAGTGTTGGAGTGGGCACCTGGATGTCTGTAAATTAAAAAAAAACAAGAAAATCATGCAGTCTGATTTGATAAATTTAAGGAATTTGAAATGATTTATACTTCTACTTTTGATACTTACATGTAAGTGGTATTTAAAACCAAATACTTTTGACTTTTACTCAAGTAGTATTTTACTGAATGACTTCCACTTTTACTTGAGTCATTTTCTATTAAGGCATCTTTACTTTTACTACAGCATGACAACTGGGTACTTTTCCCACCACTGCCAGTACTGCAGACAACAGTGATAACTTCCTGACTGAGATGAAGCTACAGTAGGCTGGTCTATAGGTTGTGGTCTCTGGGTTGTGGTCTCTGTGGGCGGTGGTCTCTGGTCTCTGTGGGTTGTGGTCTCTGGTCTCTGGGTTGTGGTCTCTGGTATCTGGGTTGTGGTCTCTGTGGGTTGTGGTCTCTGGTCTCTGGGTTGTGGTCTCTGGGTTGTGGTCTCTGTGGGTTGTGGTCTCTGTGGGTTGTGGTCTCTGTGGGCTGTGGTCTCTGTGGGTTGTGGTCTCTGTGGGATGTGGCCTCTGGATTGTGGTCTCTGTGGGTTGTGGTCTCTATGGGCTGTGGCCTCTGGATTGTGGTCTCTGTGGGTTGTGGTCTCTATGGGCTGTGGTCTGTGGGTTGTGGTCTCTGTGGGCTGTGGTCTCTGTGGTTTCTGTGGGCTGTGGTCTCTGGTCTCTGGGCTGTGGTCTCTGGGCTGTGGTCTCTGGGCTGTGGTCTGTGGTCTGTGGTCTCTGTGGGTGTGGTCTCTGTGGGTTGTGGTCTCTGGCTTCTGGTCTCTCTGGGCTGTGGTCTCTGTGGGTTGTAGATGACTACTCTGTGTCTGTGGGTTGTAGATGACTACTCTGTGTCTGTGGGTTGTAGATGACTACTCTGTGGGTTGTGGATGATTACTCTGTGGGTTGTGGATGACTACTCTGTGTCTGTGGGTTGTGGATGACTACTCTGTGGGTTGTAGATGACTACTCTGTGTCTG
Organism: Oncorhynchus masou masou; assembly: GCF_036934945.1. NCBI lineage: Eukaryota > Metazoa > Chordata > Actinopteri > Salmoniformes > Salmonidae > Oncorhynchus > Oncorhynchus masou. The sequence continues at coordinate 22,390 of NW_027010014.1, forward strand.
TGGGTTGTGGATGACTACTCTGTGGGTTGTAGATGACTACTCTGTGTCTGTGGGTTGTGGATGACTACTCTGTGTCTGTGGGTTGTAGATGACTACACTGTGCCTGTGGGTTGTGGATGACTACTCTGTGGGTTGTAGATGACTACTCTGTGTCTGTGGGTTGTGGATGACTACTTTGTGGATGACTACTCTGTCTGTGGGTTGTGGATGACTACTCTGTGGGTTGTAGATGACTACTCTGTGTCTGTGGGTTGTGGATGACTACTCTGTGGGTTGTAGATGACTACTCTGTGTCTGTGGGTTGTGGATGACTACTCTGTGGGTTGTGGATGACTACTCTGTGTCTGTGGGTTGTGGATGACTACTCTGTGTCTGTGGGTTGTGGATGACTACTCTGTGGGTTGTAGATGACTACTCTGTGGGTGGTGGATGACTACTCTGTGTCTGTGGGTTGTGGATGACTACTCTGTGTCTGTGGGTTGTGGATGACTACACTGTGCCTGTGGGGGAGCTGGTTGCAGTGTGCACAAGCATGACACCTTGCTCTCCTCTGACACAACCTCTCTATAGGCTAGTGTGTGTGTGTGTGTGTGTGAGCCTCTGCTAAATGACTCAAATGTAAAATGTCAAATTCATGTCTGGGCAGGGTTTGTCTGCCAGATTGATCAGTTCACCCAGCAACCCCTCTCGACTACATTGCGGGGGTCGAGGGAGGGTTTAATGTTTGTCCAGGCGTCTCAAATAAAACTGTGAAGGACCTCGGCGTTACTCTGGATCTTGATCTCTCTTTTGTCGAAAGAGACAGCTTTTTTCCATCTATGTAACATTGCAAAAATGAGAAACTTTCTGTCCAAAAATGATGCAGAAAATGTATCCATGCTTTTGTCACTTCTAGGTTAGAATACTGCAATGCTCTACTTTCCGGCTACCCGGATAAAGCACTAAATAAACTCCAGTTAGTGCTAAATACGGCTGCTAGAATCCTGACTAGAACCAAAAAATTTGATCATATTACACCAGTGCCTCCCTACACTGGCTTCCTGTCAAAGCAAGGGCTGATTTCAAGGTTTTACTGCTAACCTACAAAGCATTACATGGGCTTGCTCCTACCTATCTCTCTGATTTGGTCCTGCCGTACATACCTACACGTATGCTACGGTCACAAGACTCAGGCCTCCTAATTGTCCCTAGAATTTCTAAACAAACAGCTGGAGGCAGGGCTTTCTCCTATAGAGCTCCATTTTTATGGAACGGTCTGCCTACCCATGTCAGAGACGCAGACTCGGTCTCAACCTTTAAGTCTTTACTGAAGACTCATCTCTTCAGTGGGTCATATGATTGAGTGTAGTCTGGCCCAGGAGTGGGAAGGTGAACGGAAAGGCTCTGGAGCAACGAACCGCCCTTGCTGTCTCTGCCTGGCCATTTCCCCTCTCTCGACTGGGATACTCTGCCTCTAACCCTATTACAGGGGCTGAGTCACTGGCTTACTGGTGATCTTCCATGCCGTTCCTAGGAGGTGTGCGTCACTTGAGTGGGTTTAGTCACTGACGTGATCTTCCTGTCTGGGTTGGCGCACCCCCTCGGGTTGTGCCGTGGCGGAGATCTTTGTGGGCTATACTCGGCCTTGTCTCAGGATGGTAAGTTGGTGGTTGAAGATATCCCTCTAGTGGTGTGGGGGCTGTCCTTTGGCAAAGTGGGTGGGGTTATATCCTTCCTGTTTGGCCCTGTCCGGGGGAATCATCGGATGGGGCCACAGTGTCTCCTGACCCCTCCTGTCTCAGCCTGCAGTATTTATGCTGCAGAAGTTTATGTGTCGGGGGGGCTAGGGTCCGTTTGTTATATCTGGAGTACTTCTCCTGTCCTATTCGGTGTCCTGTGTGAATTTAAGTATGCTCTCTCTTTCTCTTGGAGGACCTGAGCCCTAGGACCATGCCTCAGGACTACCTGGCATGATGCCTCCTTGCTGTCCCCAGTCCACCTGGTCGTGCTGCTGCTCAGTTTCAACTGTTCTGCCTGCGGCTATGGAACCCTGACCTGTTCACCGGACGTGCTACCTGTCCCAGACCTGCTGTTTTCAACTCTCTAGAGACAGCAGGAGTGCTAGAGATACTCTGAATGATCGGCTATGAAAAGCCAACTGACATTTACTCCTGAGGTGATGACTTGCTGCACCCTCGACAACTACTGTGATTATTAGTATTTGACCATGCTTGTCATTTATGAACATTTTAACATATTGGCCATGTTCTGTTATAATCTCCACCTGGCACAGCCAGAAGAGGACTGGCCACCCCTCATAGCCTGGTTCCTCTCTAGGTTTCTTCCTAGGTTCTGGCCTTTCTAGGGAGTTTTTCCTAGACACCATGCTTCTACACCTGCATTGCTTGCTGTTTGGGGTTTTAGGCTGGGTTTCTGTACAGCACTTTGAGATATCAGCTGATGTAAGAAGGGCTTTATAAATACATTTGATTTGATTTGATTTACATGTTCATGTTGATTGTATGAGTCTACGGGTCACAGGTATGGCTGTTAGTCATTTGGAGCTCCAGGGTGGCTCAGCAGTCTAAAGCACTGCAGCTCAGTGCAAGAGGCGTCACTACGGTCCCTGGTTTGATTCCAGGTTGTATCACATCCGGTTCTGATTGGGAGTCCCATAAGGCGGGGGCACACAATTGGCCCAACGTCATCTGGGTTTGGTCAAGGGGTAGGCCGCACTGTTCCTAGGCCGTCATTGTAAATAAGAATTTGTTCTTAAATGACTTGTCTAGTTAAATAAATAAATAAAATAGCACTGTAATGTCTCAGCACACAAAGTTTGTCCACCAACTAACTCGTCTTTCAGTCCATCAGAAGATGTCCTGACTCAGCAGGTCTGACTGACAGTCGTACAGAACTCTCTTCTTCTTCTTCTCTATTTCAGTTGGTTGAGGAGCCACAGACAGAGAACCAATCAGCCTGTTGGTAGTCAGTCCTACAGAGCCAGAGATCAGCCTGTTGGTAGTCAGTCCTACAGAGCCAGAGATCAGCCTGTCGGTAGCCAGTCCTACAGAGCCAGAGATCAGCCTGTTGGTAGCCAGTCCTACAGAGCCAGAGATCAGCCTGTTGGTAGCCAGTCCTACAGAGCCAGAGATCAGCCTGTTGGTAGTCAGTCCTACAGAGCCAGAGATCAGCCTGTTGGTAGCCAGTCCTACAGAGCCAGAGATCAGCCTGTTGGTAGCCAGTCCTACAGAGCCAGAGATCAGCCTGTTGGTAGTCAGTCCTACAGAGCCAGAGATCAGCCTGTTGGTAGTCAGTCCTACAGAGCCAGAGATCAGCCTGTTGGTAGTCAGTCCTACAGAGCCAGAGATCAGCCTGTTGGTAGCCAGTCCTACAGAGCCAGAGATCAGCCTGTTGGTAGTCAGTCCTACAGAGCCAGAGATCAGCCTGTTGGTAGTCAGTCCTACAGAGCCAGAGATCAGCCTGTTGGTAGCCAGTCCTACAGAGCCAGAGATCAGCCTGTTGGTAGTCAGTCCTACAGAGCCAGAGATCAGCCTGTTGGTAGCCAGTCCTACAGAGCCAGAGATCAGCCTGTTGGTAGCCAGTCCTACAGAGCCAGAGATCAGCCTGTTGGTAGCCAGTCCTACAAAGCCAGAGATCAGCCTGTTGGTAGCCAGTCCTACAGAGCCAAAGATCAGCCTGTTGGTAGCCAGTCCTACAGAGCCAGAGATCAGCCTGTTGGTAGCCAGTCCTACAGAGCCAGAGATCAGCCTGTTGGTAGTCAGTCCTACAGAGCCAGAGATCAGCCTGTTGGTAGTCAGTCCTACAGAGCCAGAGATCAGCCTGTTGGTAGTCAGTCCTACAGAGCCAGAGATCAGCCTGTTGGTAGCCAGTCCTACAGAGCCAGAGATCAGCCTGTTGGTAGTCAGTCCTACAGAGCCAGAGATCAGCCTGTTGGTAGCCAGTCCTACAGAGCCAGAGATCAGCCTGTTGGTAGCCAGTCCTACAGAGCCAGAGATCAGCCTGTTGGTAGCCAGTCCTACAGAGCCAAAGATCAGCCTGTTGGTAGCCAGTCCTACAGAGCCAGAGATCAGCCTGTTGGTAGCCAGTCCTACAGAGCCAGAGATCAGCCTGTTGGTAGTCAGTCCTACAGAGCCAGAGATCAGCCTGTTGGTAGCCAGTCCTACAGAGCCAGAGATCAGCCTGTTGGTAGTCAGTCCTATAGAGCCAGAGATCAGCCTGTTGGTAGCCAGTCCTACAGAGCCAGAGATCAGCCTGTTGGTAGCCAGTCCTACAGAGCCAGAGATCAGCCTGTTGGTAGTCAGTCCTACAGAGCCAGAGATCAGCCTGTTGGTAGTCAGTCCTACAGAGAACCAATCAGCCTGTTGGTAGTCAGTCCTACAGAGCCAAAGATCAGCCTGTTGGTAGCCAGTCCTACAGAGCCAAAGATCAGCCTGTTGGTAGCCAGTCCTACAGAGCCAGAGATCAGCCTGTTGGTAGTCAGTCCTACAGAGAACCAATCAGCCTGTTGGTAGCCAGTCCTACAGAGCCAGAGATCAGCCTGTTGGTAGTCAGTCCTACAGAGCCAGAGATCAGCCTGTTGGTAGCCAGTCCTACAGAGCCAGAGATCAGCCTGTTGGTAGCCAGTCCTACAGAGCCAGAGATCAGCCTGTTGGTAGTCAGTCCTACAGAGCCAGAGATCAGCCTGTTGGTAGCCAGTCCTACAGAGCCAGAGATCAGCCTGTTGGTAGCCAGTCCTACAGAGCCAGAGATCAGCCTGTTGGTAGTCAGTCCTACAGAGCCAGAGATCAGCCTGTTGGTAGTCAGTCCTATAGAGCCAGAGATCAGCCTGTTGGTAGCCAGTCCTACAGAGCCAGAGATCAGCCTGTTGGTAGTCAGTCCTACAGAGCCAGAGATCAGCCTGTTGGTAGCCAGTCCTACAGAGCCAGAGATCAGCCTGTTGGTAGCCAGTCCTACAGAGCCAGAGATCAGCCTGTTGGTAGCCAGTCCTACAGAGCCAGAGATCAGCCTGTCGGTAGTCAGTCCTACAGAGCCAGAGATCAGCCTGTTGGTAGTCAGTCCTACAGAGCCAGAGATCAGCCTGTTGGTAGCCAGTCCTACAGAGCCAAAGATCAGCCTGTTGGTAGCCAGTCCTACAGAGCCAGAGATCAGCCTGTTGGTAGCCAGTCCTACAGAGCCAGAGATCAGCCTGTCGGTAGCCAGTCCTACAGAGCCAGAGATCAGCCTGTTGGTAGCCAGTCCTACAGAGCCAGAGATCAGCCTGTTGGTAGCCAGTCCTACAGAGCTCTTGTCAGCAGTGGTTTTCAAACCCTTCCTCAGAACTCTCCCACCTTGTTTTTGTAGCGCTGAACTAGTTGATGCTTTAGAGCTGTCAGCATACTATGAAAGGCTGGGGTTCAGACCAGAACAGTACAAGGTGTGTCAGGGTAGGGCAAGTTGGCTGTCTCACTGTGGTGGCCCTTGGCCAAGGCATGCCTTGCCATGTTCTCATTCTCCATGCTAGCTTTGTGCGTGTGCGTGTGTGTGTGTCCTGTTCTGCTGGGTGGGACAGCACCCGGTCTGACAGAGGTAGGCTTTTCTAGCTGCAGAAGTTCTTGATTGCATAATACCAAATAAATCTATCACTTTGAATAGCCTCCCTCTCACCTCTCACCTCTCACCTCACTACTCTCTCCTTTCTACTCAATTAAATTTACATTTAAATTGAAGGGCTTTATTGTGATGGGAAACATATGTTAACATTGCCAAAGCAAATGAAGTAGATTATAAAAAATGTGAAATAAACAATTAAAATGACCAAAAGTTCCAAAAGAATAAAGACATTTCAAATGTCATATTATGTGTAAATAGTTCAAGTACAAAAAGGAAAATAAATAAACATAAATATGGGTTATATATAGCCTGTCTTCTCTTGAGAGCCATGTCTGCCTACGGCGGCCTTTCTCAATAGCAAGGCTATGCTCACTGAGTCTGTACATAGTCAAAGCTTTCCTTAAGTTTGGGTCAGTCACAGTGGTCAGGTATTCTGCCACTGTGTACTCTCTGTTTAGGGAAAAATAGCATTCTAGTTTGCTCTGTTTTTTGTGTCAAGTAATTATCTTTTTGTTTTCTCATGATTTGGTTGGGTCTAATTGTGCTGCTGTCATGAGGCTCTGTAGGGTGTGTTTGTGAACAGAGCCCCAGGATCAGCTTGCTTAGGGGACTCTTCTCCAGGTTCATCTCTCTGTAGGTGATGTCTTTGTTGTGGAAGGTTTGGGAATCGCTTCCTTTTAGGTGGTTATAGAAATGAACGGCTCTTTTATGGATTTTGATAATTAGCGGGTATCGGCCTAATTCTGCTCTGCATGCATTCTTTTGTGTTTTTCGTTGTTCACTGAGGATGTTTTTGCAGAATTCTCAATTTGGTGTTTGTCCCATTTTGTGAAGTCTTGGTTGGTGAGCGGACCCCAGACCTCACAACCATAAAGGGCAATGGGCTCTATGACTGATTCAAGTATTTTTAGCCAAATCCTAATTGGTATGTTGAAATGTATGTTTCTTTTGATGGCATAGAATGCCCATCTTGCCTTGTCTCTCAGATCGTTCACAGCTTTGTGGAAGTTACCTGTGGCGCTGATGTTTAGGCCAAGGTATGTATAGTTTTTTGTGTGCTCTAGGGCAACAGTGTCTAGATGGAATTTGTATTTGTGGTCCTGGTGACTGGACCTTTTTGGAACACCATTATTTTGGTCTTACTGAGATTTACTGTTAGGGCCCAGGTCTGACAGAATATGTGCATAAGATCTAGGTGCTGCTGTAGGCCCTCCTTGGTTGGGGACCGAAGCACCAGATCATCAGCAAACAGTAGACATTTGACTTCAGATTCCAGTCTCACTTCTCCCCTCTCTACTCTCACCTCTCCCCTCTCTACTCTCACTTCTCCCCTCTCTACTCTCACCTCTCCCCTCTCTACTCTCACTTCTCCCCTCTCACCTCTCCCCTCTCTACTCTCCCCTGTCTACTCTCCCCTGTCTACTCTCACCTCTCACCTCTCTACTCTCACCTCTCCCCTCTCTACTCTCACCTCTCCCCTCTCTACTCTCGCTTCTCCCCTCTCTACTCTCACCTCTCCCTTCTCTACTCTCACATCTCCCTCTCTACGCTCACCTCTCCCCTCTCTACTCTCCCGTCTCTACTCTCACCTCTCCCCTCTCCCCTCTCTACTCTCCCCTCTCTACTCTCACCTCTCTACTCTCACCTCTCTACTCTCACTTCTCCCCTCTCTACTCTCACCTCTCCCCTCTATACTCTCACCTCTCCCCTCTCTGCTCTCTCCCCTCTCTACTCTCACTTCTCCCCTCTCTACTCTCACTTCTCCCCTCTCTACTCTCACTTCTCCCCTCTCTACTCTCCCGTCTCTACTCTCCCCTCTCTACTCTCACTTCTCCCCTCTCTACTCTCCCCTCTCTACTCTCACCTCTCCCCTCTCTACTCTCACTTCTCCCCTCTCTACTCTCACCTCTCCCCTCTCTACTCTCACCTCTCCCCTCTCTACTCTCACCTCTCCCCTCTATACTTTCACCTCTCCCCTCTCTACTCTCACCTCTCCCCTCTCTACTCTCACCTCTCCCCTCTCTACTCTCACTTCTCCCCTCTCTACTCTCCCCTCTCTACTCTCACCTCTCCCCTCTCTACTCTCACTTCTCCCCTCTCTACTCTCACTTCTCCCCTCTCTACTCTCACCTCTCCCCTCTCTACTCTCACCTCTCCCCTCTCTACTCTCACCTCTCCCCTCTATACTTTCACCTCTCCCCTCTCTACTCTCACCTCTCCCCTCTCTACTCTCACCTCTCCCCTCTCTACTCTCACCTCTCCCCTCTCTACTCTCACTTCTCTACTCTCACCTCTCACCTCTCCCCTCTCTACACTCACCTCTCCCCTCTCTACTCTCACTTCTCCCCTGGATTCAGTGAACTATTCCAGGGTGTAGATAGACCCTTTAGTTTGCCCCTCATAAAACGTTATCAGAACCGCGATGAGCATGGAATAAGGAAGTTGGAAGTAGATTTTTTTTTATGACAGTGATATCTGAAAAGCGTACAGGAAGCACATTCCATTCCGGTCACAATGACTTCCCTTTTCCATACAAGGCACTTACGTGTAAAACTTAGCAAATGAATCGTGTTTGGGACTGAGTGCTGTAACTAGGCAACCTGTCTGTCAGTATGTGAAGTCCCATCACCTTTCATCACTAATCTCAGTTGTTCTTTTCAGGTAGTTTTCTGTCTTCGGTGTTTAAGGGGCGACAGGTAGCCGGTGAGAGTTTAAGGGGCGACAGGTAGCCGGTGAGAGTTTAAGGGGCGACAGGTAGCCGGTGAGAGTTTAAGGGGCGACAGGTAGCCGGTGAGAGTTTAAGGGGCGACAGGTAGCCGGTGAGAGTTTAAGGGGCGACAGGTAGCCGGTGAGAGTTTAAGGGGCGACAGGTAGCCGGTGAGAGTTTAGGCGACAGGTAGCCGGTGAGAGTTTAAGGGGCGACAGGTAGCCGGTGAGAGTTTAAGGGGCGACAGGTAGCCGGTGAGAGTTTAAGGGGCGACAGGTAGCCGGTGAGAGTTTAAGGGCGACAGGTAGCCGGTGAGAGTTTAAGGGCGACAGGTAGCCGGTGAGAGTTTAAGGGGCGACAGGTAGCCGGTGAGAGTTTAAGGGGCGACAGGTAGCCGGTGAGAGTTTAAGGGCGACAGGTAGCCGGTGAGAGTTTAAGGGGCGACAGGTAGCCGGTGAGAGTTTAAGGGGCGACAGGTAGCCGGTGAGAGTTTAAGGGGCGACAGGTAGCCGGTGAGAGTTTAAGGGGCGACAGGTAGCCGGTGAGTGTTTAAGGGGCGACAGGTAGCCGGTGAGAGTTTAAGGGGCGACAGGTAGCCGGTGAGAGTTTAAGGGGCGACAGGTAGCCGGTGAGAGTTTAAGGGGCGACAGGTAGCCGGTGAGAGTTTAAGGGGCGACAGGTAGCCGGTGAGAGTTTAAGGGGCAGGTAGGTAGTGGTGAGAGTGTTGGACTAGTAACCGAAAGGTTGCAAGATCATTATTAGACAGTCGGTCAGCACTACATTATTACACAGTCAGTCAGTACTACATTATTACACAGTCAGTCAGTACTACATTATTATACAGTCAGTCAGTACTACATTATTATACAGTCAGTCAGTACTACATTATTATACAGTCAGTCAGTACTACATTATTACACAGTCAGTCAGCACTACATTATTACACAGTCAGTCAGTACTACATTATTATACAGTCAGTCAGTACTACATTATTATACCGTCAGTCAGTACTACATTATTACACAGTCAGTCAGCACTACATTATTACACAGTCAGTCAGTACTACATTATTACACAGTCAGTCAGTACTACATTATTACACAGTCAGTCAGTACTACATTATTACACAGTCAGTCAGTACTACATTATTACACAGTCAGTCAGCACTACATTATTACACAGTCAGTCAGTACTACATTATTACACAGTCAGTCAGCACTACATTATTACACAGTCAGTCAGCACTACATTATTACACAGTCAGTCAGCACTACATTATTACACAGTCAGTCAGCACTACATTATTACACAGTCAGTCAGCACTACATTATTACACAGTCAGTCAGTACTACATTATTACACAGTCAGTCAGTACTACATTATTACACAGTCAGTCAGTACTACATTATTACACAGTCAGTCAGCACTACATTATTACACAGTCAGTCAGTACTACATTATTACACAGTCAAATTCGACGTACATATTAGGATCTGGCTAAAAGTACTTGAATCAGTTATAGAACTCTTTATGGTTTTGAGGTCTGTGGTCCAAAGGTAGGATAGAAGTGGGGTGGACGATGAAGGGTAAGGTAGAGGAAAAAGGATAGGGTGGAGGGCAGGGGTAGGGTGGAAGTGGGGTGGAGGGTGGAGGTTAAGGGGTTGTCACAGAAGAAGTTGACCAAGTTTTGAAATCAGTGGAATGCCCGGCGGAAGATGAGTATGATAGCTAAGTAGACAGAATATTCTGCTGTTTGATTGCAAATATGAGGACTGAGTCGAAAAGAGAACACAGAAGGCTGTTGTATAAACACCTGTCTCTCGATTACACCTTCAATCTAAAGGCAACTACGGCAACCGTGACAGGGAGGGAGAAGCATCCAAGTATATGGGTAAGAGTCTAGATACATTTTCTGATATTATAAGTTTCTAATTTAGTCAGAAAGTAGTTTTCATTGCAAGTTAACGCTTATTGTTAGCTAGCGAGCTAAGGTTAGCTGGCTGGCTCGCTAGCTAACGTTACATGTATGATCTGTGTAGTAATATTATTTGTATCTCAGGAAGCCATTTGCATTGCTAGTTATAGCCTAGTGTTAGCTAGCTAGCTAACATTGAACCTAGTTGCTTAGCTTTAGCTAGTTATAGCCTAATCGAGTTGGTTTGCCTTAGCTATCTGTAGTTTCATGCAGGTTAGTAACGTTATGAGTTGGGATTACAGGTTAATTGTTTAGCTAGCTAGCTAACGTTACATGTATGATCTGTGTAGTAATATTATTTGTATCTCAGGAAGCCATTTGCATTGCTAGTTATAGCCTAGTGTTAGCTAGCTAGCTAACATTGAACCTAGTTGCTTAGCTTTAGCTATCTGCAGATTCATGCATGGCCCATGTTAGTATGAGATGAGATTATGATTAATTGTTTAGCTAGCTAGCTACATATCTAAACAAAAGGCTCCACTATGCCAGTAACCATTTCACTGTACCGTTTACACCTTCTGTATCCTGTGCTTCTGACAAATAAACATAGATTATATTTGATATAGTTTGTGTTTACCAGAGACGGTAATGTGAAGACATGACCGGCACCAAAGTCAAATTAGGATATAACGTTACGCCAACGAGAAAGTGTTCTAAAGATCTCCGGTAGAATATCCTGCTTTTATTTCGTCACACTCCCAACCCTAAGCTATTTTCTGTAATTAGCTAGATATTAACTTGTAAATTAATGATCCTGCTGTGAGTTTATTTTCCTGTAATAATTAAATACAAATTAGCTAAAGTCAAGACGTTGTCAGCTGTATGTTATGGTCATTATTTGAACTCGCTAGCCAGCTAACTTAAAGCTAGAAAGGAACCAAAACATTGTTTAGAAACTTTCTTTTAATTGCCTGGTTTGCTAGATTGACGTTTACTAAGTTAATTTTTAACAGGTGGGTTTATTGGTGTTAAAATACCAGGCTGCTGATGTCATGCAGCCTGTCATTTTTCTGTTTATACTCTTTCATAACGACAACAACAAGTTTATTGTCGGTCTACAATAGAATAATCATTGGTTGTAGACAAAGAACTCTCCAGTAGATGTAGCAAAACATTCAAGAGCCATTTTCACCTTAACACCTCTTTGTCATGCACAGATAATCATACAACCTTTAAGTGTGTGGGGTGCTCTGCCATTGGTTGTAGTGTTTTATCTTATCAGTAGTCAACGTCCACTGCTGTGAGAGGGAGTGGTTTATCATTTTATCAGTGTATCAACATTCAAAGCAGAATTACTCCATCCAATTGGTGACAGATTTTCATGCAAATATTCTAGAATCTGCATAAAGACAATATTCAAAGTGTGTTTCCGCCAAACATACTTGTTGCAGATAAAATCAGTGCTTATGTTATCATAAAAATCGAAAGTTCAATGAGTTTCCATTGTATTTTCACCTCTACAGATTAGTTTTGTCAGAGGCCTACTCTGGTTTTGTCACAGGCCTACTCTGGTTTTGTCACAGGCCTACTCTGGTTTTGTCACAGGCCTACTCTGGTTTTGTCACAGGCCTACTCTGGTTTTGTCACAGGCCTACTCTGGTTTTGTCACAGGCCTACTCTGGTTTTGCCACAGGCCTACTCTGGTCTTGTCACAGGCCTACTCTGGTTTTGTCACAGGCCTACTCTGGTTTTGTCACAGGCCTACTCTGGTTTTGTCACAGGCCTACTCTGGTTTTGTCACAGGCCTACTCTGGTTTTGTCACAGGCCTACTCTGGTTTTGTCACAGGCCTACTCTGGTTTTGTCACAGGCCTACTCTGGTCTTGTCACAGGCCTACTCTGGTTTTGTCACAGGCCTACTCTGGTTTTGTCACAGGCCTACTCTGGTTTTGTCACAGGCCTACTCTGGTTTTGTCACAGGCCTACTCTGGTTTTGTCACAGGCCTACTCTGGTTTTGTCACAGGCCTACTCTGGTTTTGTCACAGGCCTACTCTGGTTTTGCCACAGGCCTACTCTGGTCTTGTCACAGGCCTACTCTGGTCTTGTCACAGGCCTACTCTGGTCTTGTCACAGGCCTACTCTGGTCTTGTCACAGGCCTACTCTGGTCTTGTCACAGGCCTACTCTGGTTTTGACAGGGGAGCTCTAGACAACAGCTGGCAGATACAGTGCAGGAAGGCTAGTCTACATGATGACATTATGGATAAGAGAGAGAGAATGGTTTTATTTGTCAAAACGGCAGTCAAGCATCGATCGTCATGTCACCAGAATTAGACCCTCGATATTTATTGGAAAGGAGCATCAAGATCACTGCACTTTCACCACCCTGTGACGTTTCTAAATTATTTATTCTGTAGCCTAATAAACTGCATGGTTTCCCCGAGTCCTAGTGGGAGGATCACACACCACATCATTGCGTGACTCCAAGTTTACTTTGATATGATGGTTATTATATCAATATTTGCACAAAAAAGCTATTTCCATTTAATGTTATTAAATCATGTTAATGTTAATTAATGTTACTGACACAAAAAGATCTGTCTGCATTTATAAAATTATACAGAAACATATATATATATATATATATTTTATACGGTATGACTTTACTTGCATAAAGAAAACAGTGGAAATAAACATGGCTACTGAGTTACATTCACTTTCAGTTTAAGCAGGTCCGTTGGGTTTAAGAATGAGACAACAGGCGGCAGGGTAGCCTAGTGGTTAGAGGGGCGGCAGGGTAGCCTAGTGGTTAGAGGGGTGGCAGGTAGTCTAGTGGTTAGAGTGTAGAGGTGGCAGGTAGTCTAGTGGTCAGAGTGTAGAGGCGGTAGGGTAGCCTAGTGGTTAGAGTGTAGAGGCGGTAGGGTAGACTAGTGGTTAGAGTGTAGAGGTGGCAGGTAGCCTAGTGGTTAGAGTGTAGAGGTGGCAGGTGGTCTAGTGGTTAGAGTGTAGAGGTGGCATGTAGCCTAGTGGTTAGAGTGTAGAGGTGGCAGGTAGTCTAGTGGATAGAGTGTAGAGGCGGTAGGGTAGCCTAGTGGTTAGAGTGTAGAGGTCGCAGGTAGCCTAGTGGTTAGAGGGGCGGCAGGTAGCCTAGTGGTTAGAGTGTAGAGGGTGCAGGTAGCCTAGTGGTTAGAGGGGCGGCAGGGTAGCCTAGTGGTTAGAGTGTAGAGGTGGCAGGTAGTCTAGTGGTTAGAGTGTAGAGGCGGTAGGGTAGCCTAGTGGTTAGAGTGTAGAGGTGGCAGGTAGCCTAGTGGTTAGAGGGGCGGCAGGTAGCCTAGTGGTTAGAGTGTAGAGGGTGCAGGTAGCCTAGTGGTTAGAGGGGTGGCAGGTAGCCTAGTGGTTAGAGGGGTGGCAGGTAGCCTAGTGGTTAGAGTGTAGAGGGTGCAGGTAGCCTAGTGGTTAGAGGGGTGGCAGGTAGCCTAGTGGTTAGATGGGTGGCAGGTAGCCTAGTGTTTAGAGTGTAGAGGCGGCAGGGTAGCCTAGTGGTTAGAGTGTAGAGGTGGCAGGTAGTCTAGTGGTTAGAGTGTAGAGGCGGTAGGGTAGACTAGTGGTTAGAGTGTAGAGGTGGCAGGTAGCCTAGTGGTTAGAGTGTAGAGGTGGCAGGTAGTCTAGTGGTTAGAGTGTAGAGGAGGCAGGGTAGCCTAGTGGTTAGAGTGTAGAGGTGGCAGGTAGTCTAGTGGTTAGAGTGTAGAGGCGGTAGGGTAGACTAGTGGTTAGAGTGTAGAGGAGGCAGGGTAGCCTAGTGGTTAGAGTGTAGAGGTGGCAGGTAGTCTAGTGGTTAGAGTGTAGAGGCGGTAGGGTAGACTAGTGGTTAGAGTGTAGAGGTGGCAGGTAGCCTAGTGGTTAGAGGGGCGGCAGGGT
>NW_027010015.1:0-36507 GCF_036934945.1 Oncorhynchus masou masou
CTCCACCTCTCTCTCTCCCCCACCTCCCTCCCTCTTTCCCCCTCTCCCCCCTCTCTCAGGACCCTGAGAAGCACAAGATCTGCCTGTTCGAGGTTGGAGAGTTCAAGGGTCGTAAGATGGAGATCATGGATGATGATGTTCCCTCTCTGTTCTCCTACGGATTCACCGATAGGGTCGGCAGCATCATGGTCAGCTGCGGAAGGTGAGTGGTCTCGCTGAGGCAACAGGACACACCCACATCGCAGACAAACATGCCATTGGTCTATAGGATGAGATAGAGCAGGAAGTGGATGAGACAGTAATGTCATTATGACATAAACAACCAGGCATCACCAAACCTAGATACCTTAGATCGTTTGTAATCTATTGTACAAATTATTCATTCATTTCAAATGGCTGAGTCGTTCCACCGTTTCTATGTAAATAATAGAATTCAGAAACTGTTCCTAAAATAGTTTGGAATGACGAAAGTTTCCACAATAGTTTTAATTGTCAGAGGGGTTCCATTTAGAAGATCATTTAATATATAGGCTCTCTGTTTCCCTCTGACTTCCTGTGTCTACATACTTCAAATAGAATCTAGTCTGCCTCTCAAATGGCACCCTATTCCCTTCATATGCACTATGGGCCCTGGTCAAAAGTAGTGTAGTAAATAGGGAATAGGGCACCATTTGGGACTTGTCCCTGAAGATCTGTGATTCACTTTCCGAAAGGCAGCAGGACTGATGTCAGTATGTCTTTCCTGTTTTAAACAGCCTCTTCAGAATCAGAACAAAGGGTTTTATATAGCACAGGTTGTTTGTGTGTGTTCGTTCATGTACATGTGTGTGTATGTATCTGTGTGCATGTGAGCTTCGTTTCTCCAGTGTATCTGCACAGTGAGAGAGGAGATCGGTCCAGTTCCTTCATAGAGGTGTTTGGCCCACAGTGAGTAGACAGGTTCCCCTCTGGTTGAAACATCAAACGGACAGACAGGTACCTGTGGCACAACAGGCAAAACGTGACAAACAGATCAATACCTCTATCTAACAAGACATCTCTCTCCCTCACAGCTCCCAGCTCCCCTGCCTGTTCCTCTGATGCTGGCGGCTTCTCATCTTTTCTCTCTGTCTCCATCAGTTCTCTCCCTCGGTTCTCGCTTTCTTTTCTACTTGACTCTTCTTTGTTAATTTCTCTACCTCTGTGTCCCTCCTGCCCTCTCTCTCTATCTCACACTATTGATTCTCTCTCTCTGTCTTTATTTCTCGGCCTCTGTTCATCTCTTCTTCCTCCTCTCTCTTTCTCCCATCTATGTCCCTCTCTTCCTCCATTCCAGCCCTCATTCACTCAGCCCTTTCCAACTTCTCCTCTCTCTCCCATCTCTCTCCCTCCATCCCTCCACTCATCCCCCTTCTCCTCTGCTGTTTTCTTCCAGCTGGGTGGGTTACCAGTTCCCTGGTTACCGTGGTTCCCAGTACCTCCTGGAGAAGGGTGAGTACCGGCACTTCAACGAGTTCGGTGCCCGGCACCCCCAGTTCCAGTCTGTGAGGCGTATCCGCGACATGCAGTGGCACCAGCACGGCTGCTACACCTTGTCCAGCAAGTGAGGGTCCCAGAGGGCGAGAAAGAGAGTGAGCGGAGGAGAGGCGGAGGAAGGGCACAGTAGAGGAGGAGGAGGAGGAGGGGGGAAGGCTAAAAGGGACAGGAAGAAAGCACCCTATCTATAGGAAGATAGTAAGCTCCCTCCATCCCTCCATCCGACCCCTCACCCCCCCGGTGATCCTCTCCGTGGTTAGATCTTTTTTTTTAGAGGGAGGGAGAGAGCGAGGGATGGAGGGAGGTCATTGTTTCCCCCCCTCTTGAGATGACGCCCTCTACTTGTTTGAGAGATGTAAGAATTGTGGCGTACAGCCGCCCTGATTGGACAGATACGTCAACACCACGAAACAGCAATGGATTCTAAGACTATTGACGTAAATAAACAACGACAACAACTCACAGATCAACAAAGACCAGAGGTGGTGGGTTGATAGGTAGATAGCTAGATATTCTCTCTATTTCTCTCTCTCTCTCCCCATCTCTGTTATTTTCAGACCCCTCCCTTCCCCTCTCTCTCTCTCTTTTTCCCCCTCGCATAAATTATTTTTCATCCAACTATCCTGTTTCTCTTCAAACCTAAATTCAGCCCAAAACGAGACGACTAATGTGTCTCCTTTGACTCTGATCTATGGGGGTACGGATGTGTGTGTGGGTCTGTTGTCGTGGCTAGAAGAGGGAACGGTATCTAGGGTTCTAGACTTCTAGGATTCAAGGAGATGTGCTGCGTACCTCTGCCACAGTCACTGTAAAAGCTTGTCCTCAGACCCTGCACCCTCTTCTATCCTAACCCAAATAAAGAGACTAAACTTGACCTGATTTCACCTCGGATTCTTCATTTAATCAAATGTTTCTCTTGTGGTGGTGATTGTGTGACAGAGAAGAGATCCAGCAACTCTTAGAGGACAGTGGAAGTTAATAAGAAAGCTTCTTAATGGTTAAAAGCAAAACCAACATGTTTCGTGTCTTGGACTTCATCAGGTTTTAGACAGAACAAATAATGAGCCTTTTATACATTGATTGTGTGATATCATGGCCGCAATAGCAGTTGAGGGTTCTTTATCTAGCTACAGTCTAGTTAGAATACAGTGGAGGGTTCTTTATCTAGCTACAGTCTAGTTAGAATACAGTGGAGGGGTTCTTCATATAGCTACAGTCTAGTTAGAATACAGTGGAGGGTTCTTCATATAGCTACAGTCTAGTTAGAATACAGTGGAGGGGTTCTTCATATAGCTACAGTCTAGTTAGAATACAGTGGAGGGTTCTTCATATAGCTACAGTCTAGTTAGAATACAGTGGAGGGGTTCTTCATAAGCTACAGTCTAGTTATAATACAGTGGAGGGGTTCTTCATATAGCTACAGTCTAGTTAGAATACAGTGGAGGGGTTCTTCATATAGCTACAGTCTAGTTAGAATACAGTGGAGGGGTTCTTCATATAGCTACAGTCTAGTTAGAATACAGTGGAGGGTTCTTCATATAGCTACAGTCTAGTTAGAATACAGTGGAGGGGTTCTTCATATAGCTACAGTCTAGTTAGAATACAGTGGAGGGGTTCTTCATATAGCTACAGTCTGGTTAGAATACAGTGGAGGGTTCTTCATATAGCTACAGTCTAGTTAGAATACAGTGGAGGGGTTCTTCATATAGCTACAGTCTAGTTAGAATACAGTGGAGGGTTCTTCATATAGCTACAGTCTAGTTAGAATACATTACAGTCTAGTTAGAATACATGGAGGGGTTCTTCATATAGCTACAGTCTAGTTAGAATACAGTGGAGGGGTTCTTCATATAGCTACAGTCTAGTTATAATACAGTGGAGGGTTCTTCATATAGCTACAGTCTAGTTAGAATACAGTGGAGGGTTCTTCATCTAGCTACAGTCTAGTTAGAATACAGTGGAGGGGTTCTTCATCTAGCTACAGTCTAGTTAGAATACAGTGGAGGGTTCTTCATCTAGCTACAGTCTAGTTATAATACAGTGGAGGGGTTCTTCATATAGCTACAGTCTAGTTAGAATACAGTGGAGGGGTTCTTCATATAGCTACAGTCTAGTTAGAATACAGTGTAGGGTTTCTTCATCTAGCTACAGTCTAGTTATAATACAGTGGAGGGGTTCTAGTTTCAGTGGAGGGTTCTTATAGCTACAGTCTAGTTAGAATACAGTGGAGGGTTCTTCATATAGCTACAGTCTAGTTAGAATACAGTGGAGGGGTTCTTCATATAGCTACAGTCTAGTTAGAATACAGTGGAGGGTTCTTCATATAGCTACAGTCTAGTTAGAATACAGTGGAGGGGTTCTTCATCTAGTTAGCTACAGTCTAGTTAGAATACAGTGGAGGGTTCTTCATATAGCTACAGTCTAGTTATAATACAGTGGAGGGTTCTTCATATAGCTACAGTCTAGTTAGAATACAGTGGAGGGGTTCTTCATCTAGCTACAGTCTAGTTAGAATACAGTGGAGGGTTTCTTCATATAGCTACAGTCTAGTTATAATACAGTGGAGGGTTCTTCATATAGCTACAGTCTAGTTAGAATACAGTGGAGGGGTTCTCATCATATAGCTACAGTCTAGTTATAATACAGTGGAGGGTTCTTCATATAGCTACAGTCTAGTTAGAATACAGTGGAGGGGTTCTTCATATAGCTACAGTCTAGTTAGAATACAGTGGAGGGGTTCTTCATATAGCTACAGTCTAGTTAGAATACAGTGGAGGGGTTCTTCATATAGCTACAGTCTAGTTAGAATACAGTGGAGGGGTCTTCATATAGCTACAGTCTAGTTAGAATACAGTGGAGGGGTTCTTCATATAGCTACAGTCTAGTTAGAATACAGTGGAGGGGTTCTTCATAGCTAGCTACAGTCTAGTTAGAATACAGTGGAGGGGTTCTTCATCTAGCTACAGTCTAGTTATAATACAGTGGAGGGGTTCTTCATATAGCTACAGTCTAGTTAGAATACAGTGGAGGGGTTCTTCATATAGCTACAGTCTAGTTAGAATACAGTGGAGGGGTTCTTCATATAGCTACAGTCTAGTTAGAATACAGTGGAGGGGTTCTTCATATAGCTACAGTCTAGTTAGAATACAGTGGAGGGGTTCTTCATCTAGCTACAGTCTAGTTAGAATACAGTGGAGGGGTTCTTCATATAGCTACAGTCTAGTTAGAATACAGTGTAGGGGTTCTTCATATAGCTACAGTCTAGTTAGAATACAGTGGAGTGGGGTTCTTCATATAGCTACAGAATCTAGTTAGCTACAGTTAGTTGAATACAGTGGAGGGGTATCTTCTAGTTAGAATACATGGAGCTACAGTCTAGTTAGAATACAGTGGAGGGGTTCTTCATATAGCTACAGTCTAGTTAGAATACAGTGGAGGGGTTCTTCATCTAGCTACAGTCTAGTTAGAATACAGTGGAGGGGTTCTTCATATAGCTACAGTCTAGTTAGAATACAGTGTTATAATACAGTGGAGGGGTTCTTCATATAGCTACAGTCTAGTTATAATACAGTGGAGGGGTTCTTCATATAGCTACAGTCTAGTTAGAATACAGTGGAGGGGTTCTTCATATAGCTACAGTCTAGTTATAATACAGTGGAGGGGTTCTTCATATAGCTACAGTCTAGTTAGAATACAGTGGAGGGGTTCTTCATATAGCTACAGTCTAGTTAGAATACAGTGGAGGGGTTCTTCATATAGCTACAGTCTAGTTAGAATAATACAGTGGAGTTGGGGTTCTTCATATAGCTACAGTCTAGTTAGAATACAGTGGAGGGGTTCTTCATCTAGCTACAGTCTAGTTAGAATACAGTGGAGTGGGTCTTCATATAGCTACAGTCTAGTTAGAATACAGTGGAGTGGAGGGGGGTCTTCATATAGCTACAGTCTAGTTAGAATACAGTGGAGGGGGTCTTCATATAGCTACAGTCTAGTTAGAATACAGTGGAGGGGTTCTTCATATAGCTACAGTCTAGTTAGAATACAGTGGAGGGGTTCTTCATATAGCTACAGTCTAGTTAGAATACAGTGGAGGGGGTCTTCATATAGCTACAGTCTAGTTATAATACATTGGAGGGGTTCTTCATATAGCTACAGTCTAGTTAGAATACAGTGGAGGGGTTCTTCATATAGCTACAGTCTAGTTAGAATACAGTGGAGGGGTCTTCATCAGCTACAGTCTAGTTAGAATACAGTGGAGGGGTCTTCATATAGCTACAGTCTCAGTTAGAATACAGTGGAGGGGTCTTCATGTAGCTACAGTCTAGTTAGAATACAGTGGAGGGTCTTCATAACAGTCTTTTAAATACAGTTCTTTACATATAGCTAAAAGTCTAGCTACAAAGTTAGAATACAGTGGAGGGTTCTTCATATAGCTACAGTCTAGTTAGAATACAGTGGAGGGGGTTTCAGTAGCTACAGTCTAGTTAGAATACAGTGGAAGGGTTCTTCATATAGCTACAGTCTAGTTAGAATACAGTGGAGGGGTTCTTCATATAGCTACAGTCTAGTTAGAATACATAGCTACCATATCCCCACCTTTGGTGCTTGCCTACGGAGCTGTGAGAATATAGTGGAACGGGCACCGCAGTACCTCCAGGCTCTGATCAGGCCCTTTAAAAAGTGGCATCTTATTTCATCAGTCTAACATGGCCTCATCTCACGCTAGTTAGAATCAGTGGAGGGGTTCCTCATCTACTAAAGTCTAATAATACAGTTCTTCCATCCAGCCCAGTATAAAAATAATTCAAAAGTTGATAGTCTGGCCCCCAATACAGTCTGGAACAAACTCCTCACGACGCCAGGACAGCTGGAGGGTCTATAAATACAGTCGGAGTTATACACCTGAAACCCCACCTAGCTTCAAGGAATACCTAGGATAGATAAAGCAACAATATTATACAGTCTAGTTTAAATGGATTTAATGCACTCTATTGTAAAGTGGCTGTTCTTCAAGGATGTCAGAAGGTTTCACCAGTCTATTTGTAAGTCAGCTCAAGGATACAGAGCAGGGTATTGCTACATGGAAAGGGAGTCTAGTTAGAATACAGTAAATAGTAATGTAGAAAATGTCTTAATACAGTCTAGTTAGAATACAGTGGAGGGGGTCTTCATATAGCTACAGTCTAGTTAGAATACAGTGGAGGGGGTCTTCATATGCTTCATATTACAGTCTAGTTAGCCAGTGGACGGGTTCTTCATGAAAACGTTAACAGCTCACATGCTGTACCACCTGTGTTGGACTGACACAATAACACAGACAAATATGTTCTCTGCGGGTTATGAATGTCTGCCGCTAGAAACCAAGGTGTAAACCATCAGACCAAGAGGAAATCCTTTGTTGACCAAGGGCCACATGAAATCCCCATGCAGGGCTTGCTACCTCCTCACGGTAACGTGAACAATTATGACTCATGTCCACTGCACATACGCAGGTCAGAAACGATCCAATCAAACTTCATTTGTAAAGTTATTTCTTTACAAAATGCAGGTCAAAGTGCTCAGCAAATAAAATAATAAACGGGGAGAAAGAAAAACACCAAAATAATGTACAAAAATCATTTAAAAAAGTAAAACAAGAGTAGAACAGATATTCGTGTTTCGATGTGTACATTGTACAAACAAGTAGGGCTGTTCTGAGAGTGTCGATGACGTAATCTGTCCTCTATTTACACTCCAAAGTTTAATATTCATCTTATTTCAACACATGGTAGCTAACATGGCTTCTCACTCACGGCCATCAACATTTTACATAAACTACTGACAGATTCTCCATAACATCCACACCTTTGGTCTAATAATAATATAGAACCGATGACATCAGTCTAATTTGTTTTACCCCCCCCCCAACTCCCTTTATAAATGCAATGTTACAGGTTCACCACCCCCTGACAAGATAATTCAAAAGTTGACAATATTATAATATTAGTTGGGCTTAAACCCTCAATGGCTGGGTGAAATCAGGTGTAGGGTTTCCACTAAACACCTCAAGTAAACATGAACATAATGTTTTCTAGGAAAGGAGGTAAAGGTAGTTTAATGTCAAGACCAGGGATTCAGCCTGCGGGCAGATGGTTTTCTCAATCTAGGAAAGGAGGTAAGGAGGTAGTTTAATGTCAACCAGGGATTCAGCCTGCGGGCAGATCGTTTTCTCAATCTAGAAAGGAGGTAAGGAGGTAGTTTAATGTCAACTTAGGATTCAGCCTGCAGGCAGATCGTTTTCTTCAGCGGATGGTCTGGGGGACCGGAACATCAATACAAATCATTTTTAGACAGAAAATTAACCACCAGAAAATATAAAAACAGATATAATGTTTGACTAAAACAGAATAATCTCAAACCTTGATTATATTTGTATATGAGTGTACAGGTGGATTCAAAGAACCAGGCAGGGTATTTCCATAGAGATAGACAGAGGACACATCTTTGTGTCTGTGCCATCATAGTGTCTGTGACAGCATGGGCAGTGCCATTGAGGCTATCTCATTTTTAAAGTAGTTAAATGTTCTTCTTGTTTAGGCTGATTGCTCCAAATTCATCCAGTTGACTACTTTAATATTGTGAAAGACCTCTATGATAATATCCATGATGAGTGCTCTATCTATCTCTATGGGTCTTTCCAAGTCTATTAGCAGAATTGCGTTAGTGGAAACAAGCCGTTCGCAGGGTTATATGTTCGAGTTGTGTCGAGGACAATTTGAGCATTTTATCTAACCCTAACCAATTTCCTAACCTCTAATTCTCCTAACCTGCTACAAAAAGTAAGGTGACACGGAGAACAGCCCAGTTTCATCTATGACTTGCTTGGGCTGGACAGATTACCAGTAAGTGAACATGTTGTTGGATTCCTAGGGGAGACAGGGCTGATAAAGTTAATTTGTTTTATGTACAAATGTCTTTATTTCATTCTACCTACAACTGGGGTGGCTGTGTAGCCTAGTGGTTAGAGTGCTGGACTAGTAACCGAAAGTTTGCAAGTTCAAATCCCCGTTCTGCCCCTGAACAGGTCAGTTAACCCACTGTTCCTAGGCCGTCAATGAAAATAAGAATTTGTTCTTAACTGACTTGCCTAGTAAAATAAAGGTAAAAAAAAAAACTCTAAACATTGCAATGACTCACTGAAGAAGCTCCAGGAATCTCCCTCCCTTCTCCTCCTTCCTTCTTTCCAACCTGAAAGGATAAAACATTTCCCAGCTAACCACTGGTTCTGTGGACGAAGCCATTCTTTTCCTGACTGGTAAAACTGAACGTTTTTGAAACGTTCTGAGAGCGGAAGTGAAAATGTAGCCTGTCCTGGGAATGTTCATTCTTAGGTTCCAGGGAGGTTCCGAGAACATTTTTCTATGGTTCCTTGAACGTTTTCCTGGGTGGTTTTATTAACGTTCTGAGAATGTAAATTGTAGGTTGTTTGAAGATAATTCAATATGGTTTCTGAGAACATGTTTCAATAAGACTTTTAATAACACTGCTAGCTTAGGTTCACTGTTCTGAACTCCCAGCACAGACAGACAGGTTGGTTGTTTAGCAACAAAACAAATGTGTGGGCAACTATGGGGCAAAACAGATTGGGTTGGCTTAGAATGTTGACATCATGTAAACAATATTTAGTCTCCGATGTTTATTGTAAACGTAAATACATTTGCACAGTGAGCACTTATTGTCTCTCATACACAATTAGCTGTTGGTTAGTTAGCTAGCAGCCCTGACATAAGTAGGTGACATGGTATCAAGAACAAGATGAAAATAACCTCTTAGATTCCCTGTCATGGCAGTTTCTTCTCATTGTGGGCTAGCCATCTGGCCATCCAGAATCACAACAACTGACTGACTGGTCTGCCCCATTGAAGCGTGTTCACATTGTTTTCCTGACATTGTCAGATAACCCATCTATAGGGCACATGGAAATGAATCTGCTTAGGCACTAATCATGCAAACACATTTATTTTCTATTGTGGCATGGCGTCAGTGAGATTCAAACCTAGGATCTTCTGTTCTCTGTTTGTTTAACTCGTACAAAGCTGTTCATTTTACTCTATTCAAACAGAGCCCATTTCAAAGGAGACAAGCGTTCATTAGGATGGGTGTGGCCAACACACCTGACCACACTTAACAAGACAGAGGATAGAGTTTTGTTGATGCTTAGAATGGTACACAAGCCTATGGCAAGGTTCAACATTCTTTCAAACTTACACATTTTTTTAATGTGTTTTTTATGGAACGTTTTCTTAATTTTCTGAGAACATAACTTTAAATAGAACCATGAGAAAACGTTATGCTGAAGTACTGAAATTCCCACAGAAGAATGTTTTTTTTAACGTTCTCTGAATGTTCTGAGAACATGACTTTAAATAGAACCATGAAGAAACCTGTAGAAAACGTTATGCTGAAGTACTGAGATTCCCACCTAAGAAACATGGTTCTCAGAACGTTATGTGCTAGCTGTGTACCCTGAGCCATTCCCAGAATGTTGTGGAAAGGTAGTACGCAAAATAACCATAGGACAACCACGCTCTTGCAGGGCAGCCCTGAAGAGTCTCTTCTCATCAACTGTATGTCCTGTATGTCCTCTGTGTTGTCTTAGCAATTCAGCATGCTTTGTGTTGTTTTGCCAACCCAATTGTCTCATCTCCGAGAAGCTGAGGTTCTGTTGTGATTCAGTCATGTAGGTCTGGTTTTTGATTGGTGGCTAACTTTACAGTAATACTATTGGTTGACAACTCATTTATAATCTAAACAACTCAGAAGCTTATAAAAGGGTCTTAGATTCATAATTCTTTCTCTTATGTTCCTGTCCTTCTGTGGTGAGATACCTACTCTCTTTCTCTCCCTCTCCCATGAGCTATGGCTTCTCTCTTTCTCTCTCTCTCTGACCATGCTTAGAATAATGCCTTGTATGTTTCTAACTTAACTTTATGCTTAAGAATACATTCATTTCACAAAGTAATTAAATACAATTCCATTCTCAGACATTTCTTGATTGCCATTTACCTTAATTCAACTATAGTGTTATATTCGTAACTCAACTATAGTGTTATACTTAACTCAACTGTAGTGTTCTATCACTGTAACTATAGTGTTCTATTACTGTCAACTATAGTGTTATATTACCTTAACTCAACTGTAGTGTTCTATCACTGTAACTATAGTGTTCTATTACTGTAACTCAACCTTAGTGTTATATTACCGTACTCTCTATAGTGTTCTATTACTGTAACTCAACTATAGTGTTCTATTACCGTAACTATAGTGTTCTATTACTGTAACACAACTATAGTGTTCTATTACCGTAACTCAACTATAGTGTTCTATTACTGTAACTAAACTATAGTGTTCTATTACCGTAACTCAACTATAGTGTTATATTACTGTAACTCAACTATAGTGTTCTATTTACTGTAACTCAACTATAGTGTTCTATTACCGTAACTCAACTATAGTGTTATATTACTGTAACTCAACTATAGTGTTCTATTACTGTAACTCAACTATAGTGTTATATTACTGTAACTCAACTATAGTGTTCTATTACCGTAACTCAACTATAGTGTGTAACTCAACTATAGTGTTCTATTACCGTAACTCAACTATAGTGTTCTATTACTGTAACTCAACTATAGTAACTCAACTATAGTGTTCTATTACTGTAACTCAACTATAGTGTTCTATTACTGTAACTCAACTATAGTGTTCTATTAGTGTTCTATTACGTAACTCAACTATAGTGTTCTATTACTGTAACTCAACTATAGTGTTCTATTACTGTAACTGTCGTGTTCCTGCATCCTGCTATTGATCTTATGGAGTCAGATAATTCATTTAATGGGCTAATTGCAGAGTCTCATTACGAGCCGCATGTGAGGTGTATATATAACACACTGTATGCAGTATTACCACTCTGACCAAGCTCTAAGAAACATATGGTTGTCATTATGTTATGTGCTAGCAGGGTTAACTTCTCCACCTGCTTCACCTACCGACATCCCATTAAATGGATCTATAAATACTTGGTGGCGGTGGTGGCAGAAACACCTACAGGGCTTCAGCATCCTCCTCTCCCCTCATCTGTGAGAAGGACAAATATGGGTACTGAGAAGTGTTGACGTCAGTGTCTTGTCTCCCGTCCGAACCCCAGAGATACGGGCACGAGCGCACTCACACACACACACACACACACACACACACACACACACACACACACACACACACACACACACACACACACACACACGCACACACACGCACACACGCGCACACACGCGCACACACACACACACACACACGCACACACACACACACACACACACACACACACAGAGCCCTCACTCCAGACACACTTATGATGATCAGTTGGTAGTGACGTCACACAGAGAGTCTCTTAAGAGGGATTGTGGGATATCTTGTATCTGGGGACCCCTGGGGGTGAGGATCTGTGTGTTTCAGAAAGCTGTGTTTAAAGGCCCAGTGAATGTGTTTAATGGCCCAGTCTATGTGTTTAAAGGCCCAGTCTATGTGTTTAAAGGCCCAGTGTATGTGAAAAGTGTATGTGTTTAAAGGCCCTATCTATGTGTTTAGTGAATGTGTTTAATGGCCCAGTCTATGTGTTAAAAGGCCCAGTGTATGTGTTTAAAGGCCCAATGTTTGTTTTTAAAGACCCTGTGTTTTGTATCACATTGTACAACAGTTGATGAAACTAACACTGAAAAAGTCTGAAAACATTTGATCAGTGTTATTTCCTGAATGTTTATGGTTGAAAATACAATCTACACAGGACCTTCTAATCAGCAGGTTTGCATGGCGGGTGTTTTGGCTTTCCGTGGTGACATCATCATGAGGTAAATTGGTTAATAGCAGAGTTCTCAACCTCTCTGCCAATAACATCTAGTTTTTAGTTTTACCCTCCCCACTCCCAGACAGTTCTAGCAAAATGTTTCTCTAAAAATATCTATTACTGTAAGGTATTTAAATATTACCCAGAAATGATTTGATGTTGATATAAAAATGGCTGTGATTGTCCTTTAAGTATACTGTGTGTGTGCGTTTGTGTGTGTTTAAGCAAACCATATGTGTGTGTGTTCTCTGTGTATCTAGTTCTGCACCTTCCCACTGTCAATTCCCTCGCATCTTTCACTCTCTCGCACCTCAGAAGTTTATTGGCTTTGTGTGTGCACGTGTGTGCTTGCATGTGTGTGCACTCGTACTTCAGTATTTGTTTTTGTGTACTCCCGGAAGTGTGTGTGTGTGTGTGTGTGTGTGTGCGTGCGTGCGTGCGTGTGTGTGTGTGTGTGTGTGCCTAAACCTCTCCTCAGGGGTCTGTTGGATTGTGAGTGTGTGTGAGTTAATGTGTGTGTGTGTGTGTGTGTGTGTATGTGTGATTGCTTGATTAGAGGACTGGTCACTGCTAGAGAGATAGTCAACATGCAGGTCTGTGGGAGGTCTCAAGATGATAGGCTATTACGTATTCTACTGGTAACGGTCGCCCTCAGGCACAGATCTAGGATCAGCTTACTCTCTCCAAAACCTAACCGTAACCATTAGGGAGAGAAACACACACGTCTGACCTTGATGGCTTTGGGCAACTTCACTCTAGTTGCTCTGAGGCTGCGTTCCGATTCTTCACTCAAGGATTTAAAAGCATGGGATTAGAGTAAGCATTCGCTGGAGGGAGTTTCAGACGTTGTTGAATTCATGCGAGAAAGCGTGCAAGTGTACTTTTTGGGAGACGGGTGGAGAATGGGGAAACACACACACACACGCACGCACACACACACACACGCACGCACGCACGCACACACACACACACACACACACACACACACACACACACACACACACACACACACACACACACACACACACACACACACACACACACACACACACACACACACACATATTATCTATCCTGTTGCCTAGTCACTTTACCGCTACTATACAGTACCAAGGAAAAAGTTTGGACACACCTACTCATTCAAGGGTTTTTCTTAATTTGTACTATTTTCTACATTGTAGAATAATAGTGAAGACATCAAAACTATGAAATAACACATGGAATCATGTAGTAACCAAAAAAAGTGTTAAACAAGTCAAACTATATTTCATATTTGAGATTCTTCAAATAGCCACCTGCCTTGATGACAGCTTTGCACACTCTTGGTGTTCTCTCAACCAACTTCACGAGGTAGTCACCGGGAATGCATTTCAATTAACATAGTCAATTAACATGATTTTTTTCCTTCTTAATGCGTTTGAGCCAATCAGTTGTGATGTGACAATGTAGGGGTGGTATACAGAAGTTAGCCCTATTTGGTAAAAGACCAAGTCCATATGATGGCAAGAGCAGCTCAAATAAGCAAAGAGAAATGACACCCCATCATTATTTTAAGACATGAAGGTCAGTCTTGGCGATGTCATTCGAAACACAATGTCAACTTTCACTGCTATGCAGATGACACACAGCTGTACATTTGGAAGAAACATGGTGAAGCCCCAAAATGATCTACCGTGAAAGCCTGTGTTTCAGACATAAGGAAGTGGATGGCGGCAAATGATTTATTGTTAAACTCAAAGAAACAGAGATCTGCTGTTTGATCCAACAATTAATCTCAAAGCTTGTACAGTCGTCTCAAATAAAACTGTGATGGACCTCGGCGTTACTCTGGACCCTGATTTCTCTTTTGACGAATATATCATCAATAATTCAAGGGCAGCTTTTTTCCATCTACGTAACATTGCAAATATGTGGCTAAAGCTAATCCATGCTTTTGTCACTTCTAGATTAGACTACTGCAATGCTCTTCTCTCCAGCTACCTGGATAAAGCACGGAATAAACTTAAATTAGTGTTAAATACGGCTGCTAGAATCGTTTTTTGTTTGTTAATTTAAAACATTTTTTTTTAACCCTATTTCTCCCCAATTTCGTGGTATCCAATTGTTTTAGTAGCTACTATCTTGTCTCATCGCTACAACTCCCGTACGGGCTCGGGAGAGACGAAGGTTGAAAGTCATGCGTCCTCTGATACACAACCCAACCAAGCCGCACTGCTTCTTAACACAGCGCCATCCAACCCGGAAGCCAGCCGCACCAATGTCAACCTTGGCTAGCGCGCACTGCCCCCGGCCCGCCACAGGAGTGCGCGATGAGACAAGGATATCCCTACCGACTAAGCCCTCCCTAACCCGGACAACGCTAGGCCAATTGTGCGTCACCCCACGGTTACGACAGAGTCTGGGCGCGAACCCAGAGTCTCTGATGGCACAGCTGGTGCTGCAGTACAGCACCCTTAACCACTGCGCCACCCGGGAGGCCCGACAGCTGCTAGAATCTTGAGGAGGACTATTGTTTTACACCCATATTACTCCAGTGCGTCTCTATGCTGGCTTCCTGTTAAGGCTAAGGCTGAGTTCAAGGTCTTTCTGCTAACCTACAAAGCATTACATGGACTTGGTCCTACCATCTCTCTGATTTGGTCCTGCCGTACATACCTACATGTACGCTACGGTCACAAGACTCAGGCCTCCTCATTGTCCCTATAATTTCTAAGCAAACAGCTGGAGGCAGGGCTTTCTTCTATAGAGCTCCATTTTTATGGAATGGTCTGCCTACCCATGTGAGAGACGCAGACTCAGGCTCAACCTTTAAGTCTTTATTGAAGACTCATCTCTTCAGTAGGTCCTATGATTGAGTGTCGTCTGGCCCAGGAGTGCAAAGGTGAACGGCAAGGCACTGGAGCCAGCGAACCGCCCTTGCTGTTCACCGGATCCCCTCTCTCCACTGGGATTCTCTGCCTCTGACCCTACTACAGGGTCTGAGTCACTGACTTACTACAGCTCTTTCTTGTGGAGGGGTGCGCCACGTCATGCCAGGCTTTTCTTTCACTATACCCGACATGAGTGGGTTAGTCAGTGACGTGATCTTCCCCTCGGGCTCGTGCGGTGGAGGAGATCTTCGTGGGCTTTACTCAGCCTTGTCTCAGGGTAGTAAGTTGGTGGTGAGTTGATATCCCTCTAGTGGTGTGGGAGCTGTGATTTGGCAATGTGTGTTGGGGAGGTTATGTCCTGCCTGGTTGGCCCTGTCCGTTATTGTTATTGTCACCCAACCTCCCCAGCCTCAGCCTCCAGTATCTATGCTGCAATAGTCCATGTGCCGGGGGCTGTCTTAGTGTAATTCTCCTGTCTTATCTGGTGTAATTCTCCTGTCTTATCTGGTGTAATTCTCCTGTCTTATCTGGTGTAATTCTCCTGTCTTATCTGGTGTAATTCTCCTGTCTTATCTGGTGTCTTAATTCTCTGTCTTATCTGGTGTAATTCTCCTGTCTTATCTGGTGTAATTCTCCTGTCTTATCTGGTGTAATTCTCCTGTCTTATCTGGTGTAATTCTCCTGTCTTATCTGGTGTAATTCTCCTGTCTTATCTGGTGTAATTCTCCTGTCTTATCTGGTGTAATTCTCCTGTCTTATCTGGTGTAATTCTCCTGTCTTATCTGGTGTAATTCTCCTGTCTTATCTGGTGTAATTCTCCTGTCTTATCTGGTGTAATTCTCCTGTCTTATCTGGTGTAATTCTCCTGTCTTATCTGGTGTAATTCTCCTGTCTTATCTGGTGTAATTCTCCTGTCTTATCTGGTGTCCTGTGTGAACTTAAATATGCTCCTTCTAATTCTGTGACATCAAACAACAAATATATGAAGATGACTTTATCCCATTACTCAACAACATGAAAGCAGATCTAATTCAATGGAACCATCTCCCCATAAATATTATTGTTAGAATACACCTCTTTAGAATGGCATGGCTCCCAAAGTTTATATATTTATTTTCATTATTTTATTAGGCAAGTCAGTTAAGAACAAATACTTATTTTCAATGATGGCCTAGGAACAGATTTGTACCATGTCAGCTCAGGGATTTGAACTTGCAACCTTCTGGTTACTAGTCCGGCTACCCTGGGCAGAGTTAGAAAGTTGTCAGAAGTTTTACAATATAAGTTTACTTTTAAGCCCTCTCTGCATATTTCAAGACATGGCATATGGGGATGTGGTGAGATACCCATTGGGTTGAACACTACTATTGTTGTGACTTATATTAGAGCATCTATTACTTAAATACTGGAAGTCAAATGATACTCCACTGTAAAGAGAACGGAAGAATCAAATGCTTTATATGCTGACGACAATGCACATTTGTGTCAAGTTGGCTGGATGTCCTTTGAGTGGTGGACCATTCTTGATACACACAGCAAACTGTTGCGCATGAAAAACCCTTCAGTGTTGCATTTCTTGACACAAACTGGTGAGCCTGGCACCTACTACCATACCCTGTTCAAAAGGCACTTAAATCTGTTGTCTTACCCATTCACCCTCTGAATGGCACACAGACACAATCCATATTTCAATTGTCTCAAGGCTTAAAAGTCCTTCTTTAACCAGGTCTCCTCCCCTTCATCTACACTGATTGAAGTAGCTTTAACAAGTGACATCAATAAGGGATCATAGCGTTCCCCTGGATTCTATGTGATGGAAAGAGCAGGTGTTCTTAATGTTTTGTAAACTCAGTGCATGGGCCTGTGTGTATGCCAAATTGCATTTTGCCTAACGGTGAGTTTTAAAAGCATCATACTGTTTTGATGATAAGTGTTTGTTGTGATTCTCGATTGCATTTGGATTGATGTCAGAGTGGTTAGAGGGAAAATGGAGCCCTGAGTACCAGGCCATTAACCACCTCAGTCATTAGAGAGTTGGGTCCTACCATGTCCAGAGTGCATAAGAGGCGATTACCATGAGTCCATGGTCATGTGGAATTGGACTGCGGTCCTGACACATGACTGCCGGTGTGGCAGTAATATGGTAACTGCAATAGCCCAGTCAGAACCATTCCAGAACCACTCAAAGCCCCCTATATAGGAGACTTAACATCAATTCAATTATGAATATACTGAAATAAGATGCAATTGTTATCAGTCAATCGGTTTAAATCGCTTGTTGCTCTTTTAAAAAGCCTCTGCAATTGGATCTCTCTCTCTCTCTCCTTATCCCCATTCATGACTAGCTGATGAAAAACAAACTATTAATATTACATAAATCAGTTTGGTGTGAGTAACCTATGTGCTCCCACAACACATTCGAAATGTATGCGCATAATGTATGTGGCCTACAAAACTGTACGTCAAACATGATGAAATGATGTAGAGGAGGAAAGGGTTGGCTGACACACACATACACACCACACACACCACACACACCACACACACACACATTTGTGAGTTAGTTCTGACAGTTCTATGCGTCATAATGTTGATGCTCTGTCTCAGCTTCTATGAGAAGTCTTGTTTTCCATTCGTTGAGTGATATAAGATTGATATGTAACTCCTTGCTCTTTCTCTCCCTTTTCCTCAGACAAACGAGTGGGTGTGTTCACTGTTCACAGAGAAAAGAAAGTGAGAGAGAGAGAGATGGGGAAAGAAAAAGCTTGACAGTACAGAACAGAACTCAGGAGTAGAAGTTTGACAGGATTAGAGTACAATGTATGACATCACAATGACAGGTAGTAGGTGAGTACTGACATCACAATGGCAGGTAGTAGGTGAGTACTGACATCATAATGACAGGTAGTAGGTGAGTACTGACATCATAATGACAGGTAGTAGGTGAGTACTGACATCATAATGACAGGTAGTAGGTGAGTACTGACAGGTAAATGACAGGTAGTAGGTGAGTACTGACAGGTAAATGACAGGTAGTAGGTGAGTACTGACATCACAATGGCAGGTAGTAGGTGAGTACTGACATCATAATGACAGGTAGTAGGTGAGTACTGACATCATAATGACAGGTAGTAGGTGAGTACTGACAGGTAAATGACAGGTAGTAGGTGAGTACTGACAGGTAAATGACAGGTAGTAGGTGAGTACTGACAGGTAAATGACAGGTAGTAGGTGAGTACTGACATCATAATGACAGGTAGTAGGTGAGTACTGACAGGTAAATGACAGGTAGTAGGTGAGTACTGACAGGTAAATGACAGGTAGTAGGTGAGTACTGACAGGTAGTAGGTGAGTACTGACATCATAATGACAGGTAGTAGGTGAGTACTAACAGGTAAATGACAGGTAGTAGGTGAGTACTGACATCAAATGACAGGTAGTAGGTGAGTACTAACAGGTAAATGACAGGTAGTAGGTGAGTACTGACAGATAAATGACAGGTAGTAGGTGAGTACTAACAGGTAAATGACAGGTAGTAGGTGAGTACTAACAGGTAAATGAAGGTAGTAGGTGAGTACTGACAGATAAATGACAGGTAGTAGGTGAGTACTGACAGATAAATGACAGGTAGTAGGTGAGTACTACTAACAGGTAAATGACAGGTAGTAGGTGAGTACTGACAGGTAAATGACAGGTAGTAGGTGAGTACTGACAGATAAATGACAGGTAGTAGGTGAGTACTGACAGGTAAATGACAGGTAGTAGGTGAGTACTAACAGGTAAATGACAGGTAGTAGGTGAGTACTGACAGGTAAATGACAGGTAGTAGGTGAGTACTGACAGATAAATGACAGGTAGTAGGTGAGTACTAACAGGTAAATGACAGGTAGTAGGTGAGTACTGACAGGTAAATGACAGGTAGTATGTGAGTACTGACAGATAAATGACAGGTAGTAGGTGAGTACTGACAGGTAAATGACAGGTAGTAGGTGAGTACTGACAGGTAAATGACAGGTAGTAGGTGAGTACTGACAGGTAAATGACAGGTAGGAGGTTTGTACTGACAGGTAAATGACAGGTAGTAGGTGAGTACTGACATGTAAATGACAGGTAGGATGTTTGTACTGACAGGTAAATGACAGGCAGTAGGTGAGTACTGACAGATAAATGACAGGTAGTAGGTGAGTACTGACAGATTAAATGACAGGCAGTAGGTGAGTACTAACAGGTAAATGACAGGTAGTAGGTGAGTACTGACAGGTAAATGACAGGTAGTAGGTGAGTACTGACAGATTAAATGACAGGCAGTAGGTGAGTACTAACAGGTAAATGACAGGTAGTAGGTGAGTACTGACAGGTAAATGACAGGTAGTAGGTGAGTACTGACAGGTAAATGACAGGTAGTAGGTGAGTACTGACAGATAAATGACAGGTAGTAGGTGAGTACTGACAGGTAAATGACAGGTAGTAGGTGAGTACTGACAGATTAAATGACAGGTAGTAGGTGAGTACTGACAGGTAAATGACAGGTAGTAGGTGAGTACTGACAGGTAAATGACAGGTAGTAGGTTAGTACTGTCAGGTAAAGTTCATGAACCTCATGGTTTACCCTTGGAATTTGTAATTATGCTGTTGCCAAAAGGAGCTGTGTGAGTTTGGTAAATGTCAGGTAGTAGATGAGTACTGACTGATCCAGTAGAGTACACTCTCAGACAAATAGAACCCTTTTCTGGTCATATGGAACTCTTGTAGGTTCCACAACGAACCATAAGTTCCAAATAGAACCCTTGAAAGGGTGCTATTCGTAACCAAAATGGTTTTTATCTGATTTAAAAGGGTTCTATCTGGAACCTTGGTTATGGGAGTTCTGCTACAAGGACAAATGGTTCTAGATAGCACAATGTTTTTGAGAGTCCTGACTGTTCCAATGCCCCACATTGTTCCTGTTCAATGTAGGGAGGAAATGGATGGTGCAGCGGACTTTACTGCCAGTTGACAAGAAAGCCAGCAGGGATTTGTTTCCCAACTCCTTTTATTTGTGTTTCTCTATCTCCATTTCTCCCTCTTTTCCCCTTCCTTTTTGTATTCCTATCCGCCCGCATCTCTCTCCACCCCACACATGGTTTGGTGCATTGCTTTCACATTTGCGTCATCCTTGAGATGTGCCTGTGTCTGAGAGTTTATAAATAAAGACGAGGGAGAGCGAGAGGGAGAGCAGAAAGAGGGAAGGAGTGGAGGGAGATTGGAATCTGGTGGGAAGGGCAGGCGGGAGAATAGAAGTGTGTGCGTGTGTGTGTGTGTGTGTGTGTGTGGGGGGGGGTGTATATTCCACTGGGGGCCTATGACAGGTATGGAGAAAAAACATCCAATTGGGTGGTTCGATGAAATGATGGAGAGAGAAAGAGGGAGAGAGAGAAAGAAAGACAGAGAGAGAGAGAGAGAAAGAAAGACAGAGAGAGAGAGAGAGAAAGAAAGACAGAGAGAGAGAGAGAGAAAGAAAGACAGAGAGAGAGAGAGAGAAAGAAAGACAGAGAGAGAGAGAGAAAGAAAGACAGAGAGAGAGAGAAAGACAGAGAGACAGAGAAAGACAGAGAGACAGAGAGAGAGAGAGAGAAAGACAGAGAGAGAGAGAGAGAAAAGAGGGTAATCCTTGCTATTCCACAGGGTGAGCAAGATGAGAGGAGGAGAGAGGAGAGAGAGCATTAGCTCAGCACAGAGGGAGGAGGGATGGAGAGGGGAATGGATGGAGGATGGAGAGCGGGAAGGAGAGGTGAAAAACTGGATAAGATGGATGGACTTAATGTAGGACAATATTTTACAGTACAAGCATCTGAATATCTTCATCCATCCTCCCTCCTCCCTTTCTCATCCCTCCTTCTCTCTCTCATCCCTTCTTGCCTGTCTCCAGCCCTCCACTCTCTCTCCATGCTCCCTCCTCCCTCTCTCCATCCCTCCTACCTCTCTCCATCCCTCCTACCTCTCTCCATCCCCCTCCCTCTTTCCATCCCTCCTACCTCTCTCGATCCCTCCTCCCTCTCTCCATCCCTCCTACCTCTCTCCATCCCTCCTCCCTCTCTACATCCCTCCTACCTCTCTCCATCCCTCCTCCCTCTCTCCATCCCTCCTACCTCTCTCCATCCCTCCTACCTCTCTCCATCCCTCCTCCCTCTCTCCATCCCTCCTCCCTCTCTCCATCCCTCCTCCCTCTCTCCATCCCTCCTACCTCTCTCCATCCCTCCTCCCTCTCTCCATCCCTCCTACCTCTCTTCATCCCTCCTCCCTCTCTCCATCCCTCCTCCCTCTCCCCATCCCTCCTCCCTCTCTCCATCCCTCCTACCTCTCTCCATCCCTCCTCCCTCTCTACATCCCTCCTCCCTCTCTCCATCCCTTTCTCCATCCCTCCTTGCATCTCTCATCACTCCTACCTCTCGCCATCCATTCTCCCTCTCTCCATCCCTCCTTGCCTCTCTCGATCCTTCCACTCTTTCTCCATCCTCCCTCCTACCTCTCTCCATCCATCCTCCCTCTCTCCTCCCTTTCTCCATCCTGCCTTGCCTCTCTCCATCACTCCTCCCTCTCTCTATCCCTTTCTCCATCCCTCCTTGCCTCTCTCCATCACTCCTCCCTCTCTCTATCCCTTTCTCCATCCCTCCTTGCCTCTCTCCTTCCCTCCTACCTCCCTCCTACCACTCTCCATACCTCCTACCTCTCTCCATCCCTCCTTGCTTCTCGCAATCCCTTCACTCTCTCTCCATCCCCCTCCTCCCTCCTTGCATCTCTCTCCATTCTCCCTCTCTCCATCCCTCCTTGCCTCTCTCCATCCCTCCACTCTCTCTCCATCCTCCATCCTCCATCACCACTCTCTCCATCCTGCCTCTCTCCATCCCCCTCCCTCACTCCATCCTCCTTTTAGAGAGGAGGTAGATGCACACCCAAAAGGTTGAAACGGAACTTAAACTTCAGAAAAAGGAAGTCCTAGTAAAAGAAGGTAGACATCCACCAAAGAAGAGCTGCTGAGGCCCTGATCAACAGGAAATTCAACTTTACAACACTACAGCCGTGAACACTATCAACTCTTCCTTGAATGGCTGGGAGTGTCTACTGCTTCTTTAGAATGGCACAGAGCAGCATAGAGACAATCAAGCCAATAATGTTGCCTTGAGACTTTGACTTTGTCCAAAATGGCACCCTATCCTCTATATACTGTAGTGCACTACTTTTGAGCACAGTGCTATGGACCCTGGTCAAGAGTAGTGCACTATATAGGGAAAAGGGTGCCGTTTCAGATGCATACTGTCTATTACAGCTGAGGGATAATGGAGCTCCTATGAAGAGTACACAGCAGAGCTGAGCTGAGGTCACATCTAAGTGAACTGAAATTCCAGTCTGTTGAGAAAAAGGGCTTCTATACACACACACACACACACGCACGCACACGCACGCGCGCACACTCTCCAGTCATGTAAGTGCACACATGCCACATGCCGTCGGAGGAAGTGAAATTAGATATGGTGAATCGGAAGTGGTGACGCCAAGGCTAGGAATGAAAACTCCTGTAGAGGACAGAGTGAATGAAAGAGAGAGAGACAAAAGGAACGAAGAGCGAGAGAGTGAGAGAGAGAGGGGAAAGGAGCAAGACTATATGAAATTTAAAAAAGCTCAATAGTTTTGGCCTTATAGCAGTGAGCTGCAGAGCGGAAGTCAAAGATGCTTCTGTGTCTGACTGGGAGTGTGTGTGTTTCTCCACGTCTGTAAACTGTAAGAATGTGTGTGTGTACTGTACCTGACCGTGTGTGTGTGTGTGTACTGTACCTGACCGTGTGTGTGTGTGTACTGTACCTGACCGTGTGTGTGTGTGTGTGTGTGTGTGTGTGTGTGTACTGTACCTGACCGTGTGTGTGTGTGTGTACTGTACCTGACCGTGTGTGTGTGTGTACTGTACCTGACCGTGTGTGTGTGTGTGTACTGTACCTGACCGTGTGTGTGTGTGTACTGTACCTGACCGTGTGTGTGTGTGTGTGTGTGTACTGTACCCGACCATTTGTGTGTGTGTACTGTACCTGACCGTGTGTGTGTGTGTACTGTACCCGACCATTTGTGTGTGTGTCCACCTGTTTCCCCATCTGTCTCCACACCCCAGGGGTGTGTTTGCTCAGCGGCGAACATCGACTCGCTCGACCCTCACCACACACCTCAGATCAGAGGGACGGACACCAGCCCCACCATCACCTCTGGTAGCACACCGCCCCTTGCCCCCTTCATCCATCCCCCCACTCACCCACCTCACTCTCAATGGGGTCTTTATGACAGCGGGACTGTTTGACTTCATCTGGAGAGAGCAACATTGTAGCAACATTTCAATCAACCGATTGATTAACTAATAAGGTGGCAGGTTAATTCCAGCTGGTTAGGATCAGAGATGTTGGGTTTCGCTGTGCAGCAAGACATGACGGGCGGATACTGTACAGACAGATAGAGAGAGAGAGACGCACGCACACTCACACAAGAAGGCAAACTATGTACAGCTGGTGGTGGTGGGGGTGGCAGGGGGAAGCCTCTATTTCTATTTGTCTATGTCACAAACATCAATTATTCACAGATATTGGAATGGCCACATAAAAAAACACACACATACACACACACACACACACACACACACAGAGAGAGAGAGAGTGGGTGGTGTGTGTAGGAGTGGTAAGGGAAAGCTGACTGTGTGTGTGTGTGTGTGTGTGTGTGTGTGTGTGTGTGTGTGTGTGTGTGTGTGTGTGTGTGTGTGTGTGTGTGTGTGTGTTGTCATGTGTGTGTGTGTGTGTGTCATCTGATTGTGTGCTGTTGTGTGTGTGTGTGACTGTTCCTTCATCTGATTGTGTGGCTTTATTCATGCATCATGGCTGTTGGGCAGTAGAGTACTGAGCTGTTCCAGATCTTCTTTATCTGATTAGGAGGCTGTTCCTTCATCTGATTAACTGATGATTCCTCATCATCTGTTCCTTCATCTGATTAACGGGCTGTTCCTTTATCTGATTAACGGGCTGTTCCTACATCTGATTAACTGACTGTTCCTTCATCTGATTAACTGACTGTTCCTTCATCTGATTAACTGACTGTTCCTTCATCTGATTAACTGACTGTTCCTTTATCTGATTAACTGACTGTTCCTTCATCTGATTAACTGACTGTTCCTTCATCTGATTAACGGGCTGTTCCTTTATCTGATTAACGGGCTGTTCCTTCATCTGATTAACTGACTGTTCCTTTATCTGATTAACGGGCTGTTCCTTTATCTGATTAACGGGCTGTTCCTTTATCTGATTAACTGACTGTTCCTTTATCTGATTAACTGACTGTTCCTTTATCTGATTAACTGACTGTTCCTTTATCTGATTAACTGACTGTTCCTTTATCTGATTAACGGGCTGTTCCTTTATCTGATTAACGGGCTGTTCCTTCATCTGATTAACTGACTGTTCCTTTATCTGATTAACGGGCTGTTCCTTTATCTGATTAACTGACTGTTCCTTCATCTGATTAACTGACTGTTCCTTTATCTGATTAACTGACTGTTCCTTTATCTGATTAACGGGCTGTTCCTTTATCTGATTAACTGACTGTTCCTTTATCTGATTAACTGACTGTTCCTTTATCTGATTAACTGGCTGTTCCTTTATCTGATTAACTGGCTGTTCCTTTATCTGATTAACTGACTGTTCCTTTATCTGATTAACGGGCTGCTCCTTCATCTGATTAACTGACTGTTCCTTTATCTGATTAACTGACTGTTCCTTTATCTGATTAACTGACTGTTCCTTTATCTGATTAACTGGCTGTTCCTTCATCTGATTAACTGGCTGTTCCTTTATCTGATTAACTGACTGTTCCTTTATCTGATTAACTGACTGTTCCTTTATCTGATTAACTGACTGTTCCTTCATCTGATTAACTGGCTGTTCCTTTATCTGATTAACTGACTGTTCCTTTATCTGATTAACGGGCTGTTCCTTTATCTGATTAACTGACTGTTCCTTTATCTGATTAACTGACTGTTCCTTTATCTCTTTATATGTGACTGACTGGGGTTAGAATCTGGGTCTTCTGATTGCCACAAGACTGTGTTCCCCTGCTGAGCTAATACCTAGGGAACTAACGCACTCAGCTGATAGTGTGGGAGAGGCAGGGGAATCCGGGTCTCCTGCATGTCACAAGACTGAGTTAGCCCGCTGAGCTAAAGCCTGTCTGTCTACGTTTGTCTGTCTGTCTCTTTACATGTCTGTCTGTATGTAGCCGACTGGGTCTCCTGTGCACCACAAGACTGTGTTAGTCCACTGAACTAAAGCCTAGAGAGCTAAAGCAAGTCAGTCGTCAGGGGTTGTCATTGGGTTGGCTTGAAAGTATACAGCACCAAATGAGCAAAACACTATGCTGGACAGACCAGTTACACCAAAACGCTCTGAGTTTTACCAATTAGCTAGTTGGATCCATATAATGATAATCCCAATTATATCGCTAGAACCCCCACCTTCACATTCCAAAATCCTTCTGTATGTCAACCTGAATGTGTCCCACTCATAATATCTAAGACTACTCATTCATTCCTGTCTCATGTCGCATGTCACCAACTACTTCGGCACATGAGAGTGTTGTGGGTTTTATTTCCTAAGTCTCCACTCCTTATAGGCTAAGTAGAATTATTCATTCAGAAATGTCTGTGCGACAACCTCCCTTTGGCAGTAGGTAAATGTCCCCCCCTCCGTCTGTTTAATCAGATTTGGTTTTAATCCCACTGATCTCCTTTCCTCTCTCTTCCTTCTATTCTCTCGCTCTCCATTCATCTCTCTATCCCCCCTCTCTCTGAGGCGTGCCGTTGCCGCCCGGAAACAGACCATAGAGGCTTCTGATCCGGAGCCAGACAGCGAACCTAGTGCTGCTTTCTCTACCCGCCTTCCGCTCCTCCACAAAGCGCAGTCATTACCGGGCATCGTGCCTCCGTACCTCCCTCCCTTCCTCTCACTCACTCAATCACTCACTCCATCCCTCCCTCCCGCATGACTCTGAATATACTCCTTTCTCTATCTTGGAGCGCTGTCCTCTGGGCTATCTGCGGTTGCGCGCGCGGTCTCTCCAAGAATCCTCTCATCACCCGCACGCACAGTGCACGGCCCCTCCTCTTTCCGTTTTTTCTCTTCTCTCAATTACCCCCCTCCCTCGATCTTGGCCCGTGACGTAGGGGATTCCGTGGTGCCCACAACCGTAGGCGCTAACGGGATTCTCGAGTATAAATGGGACACCGGGAGCCAACATTCGGTACTCTCTCAGTCGCTCCGACTCGGGAACCAATCGTCCAGAGTACCAGTCAGCGGAGATAGCAGGCAGTATTTCACCCTCTCAGGCTAACTCGCTTTCGGCTTTGGTTTGAAATGGACACCCCTACAACCGCTCGGAGCAGACAATGCTCATTCATGCGCACCTTCAAAAGTAAGTTTCTCGGGATTTTCTTACCACCATCTATTGGTTTATACTGTTGTGCATGAGTTACTATGACTTTTAGAAACGATCTTACTTGATAGTTTTGAGAATCCTTCCTCCAGTTGACCTATTTCTACCACTTTTCTAACGGTTTCCCGTTATATTCTGTTTGTCTTCTGATGTAATAGTGTAAGAGGTGTTGTGCGTTAGTTAGGCTGCTGTGACTTTGACCAAGTATCTGATTTGATAGTTTGGTAATAATTCACCCAGTTAGCAATGGAATGCATGATTCACAGATAATATGTAAACAAAATGCGGGCTTTGCAGCCATGTTAGATGCAGCCATCAACATGGATTGTAATTCCAATACGTTTGTAAAATAGATTTAGTACGGGACGTTTTAAACTTGCAATTTTGCTATGATTGTACTTTGATTTCACTTTATGATGTAGGCCTACTTTGCAACTATTCAGTAGACAGATATCCCCTTTGTAAGATATGGAACTTAACTTCGACTTTTAATATGTTTGTAATAGTTTTAGATGCGTTTTACTTGGGTTTACTTTGCGATACTGCCGTGCGTAATGCCTTACGCAAGCTAAGAGAGACAGGCAGTTTTACGCATAGACTTGGTTACTCAATCACGCC
Organism: Oncorhynchus masou masou; assembly: GCF_036934945.1. Lineage (NCBI taxonomy): Eukaryota > Metazoa > Chordata > Actinopteri > Salmoniformes > Salmonidae > Oncorhynchus > Oncorhynchus masou. The sequence goes on from NW_027010015.1 coordinate 27,382, forward strand.
TTCTAAAGTGACCATACGTCATCTCTGTCATCATATGGGCTCATGATGCTGTAATCTTTACTCATTATGAATTAACTGAGCTTCATATTGTCTAAATTGAGCGTGAATTATTTAATCAGTATTAAAATGACAATCTCATTCCATCAATATAATGATATTTTGTGAATGTTTTCAACAATTTCCAAATGCTACATTTTAGGTATTCAGATTAGACAAAGGCTTTGCATAAAGTATTTAGCATCAACTGAAGGTAGCAATGTGGTTTAGTGCAGCAGTTGAGTGTCTGCGTCAACGGTTTCAGCACCGTTGTTACTGGACAGCTCCAGCTATTTTTTCCTCATATCTCCGTATTCAAACGTGACAATTTAAACTGATGTTGGGGAGAAAAAACTATTGCTGCATCCATAACTATTTTGGTACATAAGCAACACTTTGATTGTAATCTGAGATTTGACTGATCAACTGTATTGGGATTCAACTGCCACATTTCCAGCAGCAGTTTGCCATCCGGGCCACCACCAAACAGTTTCAGAACCACAGCTATCGGACAGCTCCCGCTAGCTTCGCCTTCCCGACCCCGCATCCAGACTCACTTCTCCCCGCTTCCCTCTCTCCCAGGCGGCCTGTCCCTGTGGCTGGTGGTGTGGCTGGTCCTCGGCAAACCCGGTCCGTCGGCGGCGTGCCCGCATCTATGCGTGTGCTACCCGACTCCCATGACCGTGAGCTGCCAGGCGCAGAACTTCACCTCCGTGCCCGTCGGCGTGCCCTACGACTCGCAGCGTGTGTTCCTACAGAACAACCGAATTACAGAGCTCAGAGTCGGCTCTTTCGGCTTCGGGACTCAGGTAAGAGACTGTAGATTGTTTAAAGGAGACATGGCGGGTGTTTGAGTGTGTGATTTTGCCCTCTCTCTCTTTCTAACTCTCTCTGCCTCAACCTACAATATGACCATAGAATAATACCTGACCTTAGAATACATATTGATATTCACACTCTCCCTCCACCCCTCCTCTCCCTCCTCCCCTCTCCCCTATAGGTCCTGTGGCTGTTCTCCAACAACATCACGTGGATTGAGGCTGGCTCCTTTAGTGAGCTGAGGGATCTAGAGGAGCTGGACCTGGGGGACAACTCTCACCTGCGCAGGCTGGAAGGAGGTGCCTTCAGGGGCCTGGAGAAACTCCAGAGTCTCCACATGCACCGCTGCAAGCTTACCGCCCTGCCCCACGACCTGTTCCACAAGCTGTACAGCCTGCAGTTCCTCTACCTGCAGGTAGGGGCAGTACACATATATTCATGCACACACGGGCACATATGAAAAACACACAACACACATACACACACACTACAGGGAATTCTCATAGCTGTGAAAATTACATCATTTTATATAATCACAATCACAATTACATCATGTTGTATCATGATTCAAATCATGCTGCATCAGTGATAGTTATGAGATGCCCTTAGTGGAAGGTGCAAATGTTTCTCACCTCACCACTACTGAGATGTAGCCCATCATCAGCTGACCCAACCTGACCACTTCCTCTTCCTGTTTCCTGTTTCGTCCTTGTAGGAGAACCAACTCCACTTCCTCCAGGATGACCTCTTCTCTGACCTCATCAACCTGAGCCAGCTCTTCTTGCATGGAAACCGTATCCGTACTCTGTCGGAGAACGTGTTCCGTGGCCTGGTCAACCTGGACCGCCTTCTTCTCCACGACAATCGTGTGCGCCAGGTTAACCGCCGGGCGTTCCGCGACCTCGGACGCCTGACCATGCTCTTCCTGTTCAACAACTCATTGGCTGAGCTCCCCGGCCAGGCTCTCCGTGACACCCAGGGCATCGAGTTCCTCCGTCTCAATGGGAACCCCTGGTCCTGTGGCTGCGAGGCCCTCCCCCTGTGGGAGTGGTTCCGTGGCGCCCGCGTCTCCTCGTCCGAGCTGTTGTGTTCCTCCCCGTCTCCCCGCCGCGGGATGGACCTCCGCTTCCTCCGTGAGATGGACTTCGCCCTCTGCCCTCTCCCCGACCCTGGCACCCTGGCCGGCTCCACCACGAGGACCTTCAGCACCAAGACAAGATGGTGGTTCTCCAAGCACAAGCCCCAGTCCCAGACCAAGGCAGTGTTCGAGAAGAGCTCCGAGACCATCAAGGCCTTCCCGTTCCCCCAAGGAAAGAACAACCCACCCATCGTGTCCTCCACCAACGTCAAGTACGAGCTCGGTGAGGAAGAGGCAGCACTACCCAAACTCGACGCTGAGGAGTACTGGGCGAACTATGGGAACGAGGACGCCGGCACCACGCTGCGATGCTTCGAGCTGGAGTGTCCGCCTGACTTCGATGGCCTCCTCCCAACTCCTCCTCCACCCCCACATCATCCCCCTCTCTCTCACTCCTCCTCGCCCTCTCGCTACTCGCCGTCTCCATCAATCTACACCTCATATTTGGCTGAATCAGACTGAGTACCCACTTCCCGTTCCTGTCTTTGCCCCAGCCCCTCTCAGGGCATGGGGAACCCCTTGTTAAAGACTCTGTACCTCCCTAGTTAACCCTCTGATGTCCTACTGGATAACCTCTGTCAGTAGTACAGGACAGCAGGGGATACAAAGGGGGGGTTAGATTGTTACTTCTAACTTAATGCAGGGTTAAACAACAATGGCTGACAGTACATAGTACACTATTGTACATAGTACAATATAGTACAGTACAGTAGTCAACCAAGGCTGTTACTACAACAGGTGCATCTCACCTGTCTGGTGTGTTGGTTGCCGTGACGACGCCTGCAATCAGGGGTCAGTGGTCACCTGTAACGCTCTACAGCTAACACCAGTGCTACTTACTGTTGCGAATGCTATAACTGTTGTCACTTGGAGGAATATTACAACTACAAGTGCTACGACTATTATACTACTACTATTCCGAATATGTCTGCTACTACAAGTGCTATGATTACAGTTACGACAGTATCTACATTTCTACTGTGGTACTAACTCTGACAACTGTACTGTAAATAGGTGGGTGTACTTGATGGTGCAGTGCAGTTGGGATATCCTTCTTTGTATGTTGTCTACCACGATGCCTACTTCATAATGGATTGTTTACAGAGAAATCGCCAAGGGGAGAGAGAAAAGAAGGGATGAAGGAATGAAAGAGAGGCAGTCACCAGCGTACGAGAAGGTTCAGAGAGGATATGTAGAGAGATATGTAACGGTAGAGAGAGAGACAGACACACAGAGAGAGGATATGTAGAGAGATATGAAAAGGTAGAGAGAGAGAAAGACACACAGAGAGAGGATATGTAGAGAGATATGAAAAGGTAGAGAGAGAGAAAGACACACAGAGAGAGGATATGTAGAGAGATATGTAACGGTAGAGAGAGAGAAAGACACACAGAGAGAGGATATGTAGAGAGATATGTAAAGGTAGAGAGAGAGAAAGACACACAGAGAGGATATGTAGAGAGATATGTAAAGGTAGAGAGACAGAAAGGCAGAGAGAGTGATGAGTTAAAAAGTTACCAAAGGAAGAAGCTAGAGGACAGAGAGGGTGGAAGAGAAGAGAAGAAAGCGCAACAGGAAAGGACAGAGAGCGAGGGAGAGAATAATAAATAATAAAGAGAACGGAAGAGAGGGAGCAAGGACAGCACAGGCAATATAAATAAAGCAAAGGAATGTGAGACACGGTGAAATGAAGAAATAACGAAAGAAAGAGAGAGAAAATGACAGTACTGTCCTTTGACCATGAGATATTTTATAGGAGAGACAAGCAATCACTTCAGGTATTCAAGTTCAGTCTTTGTATAACTTCATGTCCTGTAAATATGACATCATCACCATAGAAGCCACAGGGGAAGGATGCTTCCTGTCTGGCAGTGTCAGTCGCTGTTCTGATTGGCTATCGCTGTTTGTTTGTGATGTCATTGACGGAATGTGTGACATGACCCGTTTGAGAGATAAAAAGACCTATTGAGATTCTGAATAACATTTGTGAGACTTTTCTTTGGGTGCAGCAGCCGTTGTGTTTCAAACTGATTTTACTTGATCAATAATTGATCTCTTTAAGTAATTTGTTCTCTCTCTTGGAATGCTCACTCACTTCTTTGGAAGGTGAAAGTAGTGCACTACTTTTGACACTGCACTACATAGGGAACAGGGTGCCATTTCAGACAGAGCCCATGGCTGCTTGTTAGTCCTATAGTCAAAAACTTGATGATGAGTAAACAAACAAATTAAGTGTTTTCAACTCAGCCCCCAGTTCCATCTATCATACCCACCCCAATGTTTCTAGTCTAATACTCCCCTTCCCACATCAACTAAGCAGAATCAACTTAGTTCAACTCAGAAGAATCAACTTAGTTCAACTCAGAGGAATCAACTTAGTTCAACTCAGAAGAATCAACTTAGTTCAACTCAGAAGAATCAACCAGTAACTGAACTGCATAGAACTCAAGAAGAGATCTAGAACTGGAACTGAAAGAGACATAGAATGGCACATGTGATGACTGGACTGGACTGGACACTCCAAACCAATAAGACCGACTAGTGATTGACCAGCCATATTATTCCAATAGGACTGTTCTGGACTACTGAGCTCAGAGATCCTGGCACAGAATGAATGGGTGGAAAAGCCTGGCAGTGTCCCAGCAGGGAGAGACAAGGAGAGTTACATTGTGGCTTTACTGAGATTGATTGACAGATGGACAGAACAACAGAGGGACCAAATTGTTACTCACAGACTTTGCTGACTCACAGAGAGACATAATTCCTTGACTTGCTGACAGACTGACTGACCTATTCATGCCTTGGCGACCAGTGATCGACGGAAGACAGTTTAAGAGAGAGACTGGAATCTGATTGGCGGACAGCTGAAGCAACGTCAGAGAAAGGAGGAGGACCTCTGAGGAGGTGACCAAAAACAGACTTCCTCTCCTCTTCCTTTCTTCCTACTCGTTTGTCTGAGTTTCTACAAGGCTTTGTTGGAGGGTGGGTAGGCGTGCTGACGAATCATCCCTCCCTCCCTCCTTCCTCCCCTCTCTCTCTGTCTCTCTCTCTTCCTTTCTTTATCCTACCGGTCACCTGTTTCTGTAAAGCACTCACCCCTGCGTGCTCCATCCCTCTGAAGAGAGAGAGAAATTAAAGGAGGGAGCGGAAGGAAGAAGGAGAGAGAGAGAAAGAGGGGAGGAAGGAGGGAGGGAGGAGAGAGACCGTTCCTTTTACATAGATGTTTTCAGTAGAGGTGAAGAGGGCAAGGACAGGCTGAGATAGGGTATGAGTAGGAGGAGAACAGAGCACACACACACACACACACACACACACACACACACACACACACACACACACACACACACACACACACACACACACACACACACACACACACACACACACACACACACACACACACACACACACACACACACACACACACACACACCTTAAGTTATGAGTTTCTAGACAAAGTGGTGAGAAACAGACAGACAGAGAGAAAGAGTGAGAGAGAGAGACAGACAGACAGACAGACAGACAGACAGACAGACAGACTGTCTTGCAGCTCCATGTAATGTCATTGCAATCTATTTCTGTTACAGTAGTTACATAGATTGTGCTTTCTGAAATCGCCTCGCTTTTAAAGAAAAGCATTACCTATGTTATTCAGTTGGAGATTTTGGGTTGAATCCCAAATGGCACCCTGTCCCCTATGCATGGGCCTCGTTCAAATGTAGACCACTAACTAGGGAGTAAGGTGCCCTATGGGACACAGCCTTTCAATACATGTGAGTCAACCATAGAAACAGGATTCTATGGACTCAACAATACGCTGTTCACTAGTAAGAGAGTCCAGGGATTGGTTTGTGTTCTGCTCTGCTGTGGTAACACTGTGTCTATCCATATATGTCAGCCATTAGGGTGAGGTCAAACTGGGCCTCGGTGCTCTTCTGTGGCCATGACAGTCAGGTCACTTTCAGACGACCAAAGCCCCAGTCATACCATTTTACCCAATGATTGGACTGTAAATTAAACCTGCCTGCTTGACCTAGTGAGAGAGTGTGAGAGAGAAAGAGTGTATGTATGTGTGAGAAAACTATATTTTGGTATCTACTTGACTGTGAGAGGAGATTGAGTTGTCTTCTGCTGTCATCTTTCTCACTGTGGAAGGAAAGAGGCAACATTATATAAAGAAATAAATACTGAACTTTGTTTTGAAAAAATGATTTGCGTGGGCGTATCATTTGAAGGATTTGGATATCAGCCTTGGAAAGTCCAGAGGGACACACACACACACACACACACACGCACACACACACACACACACACACGCACACACACACACACACACACACACACACACACACACACACACACACACACACACACACACACTCACACACACGCACACACACGCACACACGCACACACACACGCACGCACGCACACACACACGCACACGCACGCACGCACACACACCAATACTTTCTTCGACTTCCAGGCAAATGTCCATTTGTAGATGATAACAGTTACCATGTAACACCATCAATATTACAATAGTATCTTAATGTTCAGTACATCAATATTACAATAGTATCTTAATGTTCAGTACATCAATGTTACAACAAAGTATCTTAATGTACAGTACATCAATATTACAATAGGCTCTTAATGTACAGTACATCAATATTACAATAGGCTCTTAATGTACAGTACATCAATATTACAATAGGCTCTTAAAGTGGAACTGACAGCGTTTTAGCTACTTTGCAGATATGAAACAAACAAACAATAATATCAGTAAAATATATCAAATTCCCAGTTTAAGCTACAAAACCAACTTTATAAGAGTTTTTAAAAATAGGTTCTATTTGACTCAATGTTCCATGACATTCACTAAGGCTAACCGATCGCTGCAGCTGTACATAGTCTATTGGTAAATAACCCACCCATTTTCACCTACCTCATCCCCACACTGTTTTTATTTATTTACTTTTCTGCTCTTTTGCACACCAATATCTCTACCTGTACATGACCATCTGATCGTTTATCACTCCAGTGCTAATCTGCAAGGTTGTAATTATTCGCCTTGAAAAGTAAAGAGAGCCGCACACTCTTGGAGCTCAGATGCAAAAATGTAATACCAATGTTTCGACAGCCAAGCTGTCTTCATCAGTGTATAATCCTTATCCTCATTATACCCTGATGAAGACAGCTTGGCTGTCGAAACGTTGGTATTAAATTTTTGCATCTGAGCTCCAAGAGTGTGCGGCTCTCTTTTACTTTTATTTTCAAGTTTCTACTCCGCTAGCCAGCACCTCGTCTTAATAGGTGTGCGTTTCTCTTTCTTTTTCTTGTAATTATTCGCCTACCTCCTCATGCCTTTTGCACACAATGTATATAGACTCGCCTTTTTTTGTACTGTGTTATTGACTTGTTAATTGTTTACTCCATGTGTAACTCTGTGTTGTCTGCTCACACTGCTAAGCTTTATCTTGGCCAGGTCGCAGTTGCAAATGAGAACTTGTTCTCAACTAGCCTACCTGGTTAAATAAAGGAGAAATAAAAATAAAATAAATAAAAAAGGCAATGCTGGCAGAAAAGATGGATGCAGTTCAATGCATGATTCATATCATTCACCAATACATTTCTCAGTAGTCCCAAAAATATTGTCGTCAGGTTGTAAATCATAGCAGGCCTGCTTGGTACACTGTTTACTGCATCCACTTGGGAGGCACTGTTTCTAGATAACATGTAAACTGTCACGACTTCCGCCGAAGTTGGCTCTCCTGCCCGTTCAGGTGGTGCTCGGCGGTCGTCGTCACCGTCCTATTAGCCACTACCGATCCCTTTTTCGTGTATCTGTTGGTTTTGTCTGATTGGTTTCACCTGTGTGTTGTTTAGTTAATTAGTGTCTGTATTTAATGTAGGTTGTCTCGCCCCTTGTTTTGTGCGGGATTGTTTATTTTGTCATTCGTTTTATCTGTCTGTGTTTTGTGTTTCTTATTCTCCGGTTAGTCTTTATCCTGTGTTGGATAATTTCACCCTGTGTGTATTTGGGTTGACCGTTGTTTATTTGGTTCACCGGAGAATAAAACTTTATATCGCATTCTGCTCTCTGCGCCTGATTCCACCCACCTTGATTAGACGTGACATAAACAGCCTAACCAGCTCTGCTAGGGCAAGTCAAATGGTCAGAGTGAGGTGTTCTCTCATTTGCTTCTGGAAGTAGCCAGCAGTCTAGCCAACTTTAGCCAGTTAGCTTGGGTGCTTTGTTGGGACAGCGGCAGGCAAGTTGCAGGAGGACCAGCAGGTTACCTACTATTCCCCATCGTTTATCAGTGACATTTTTATTTTTTATTTCATTTTTTATTTTACTTTTTACCTTTTTTAAATGACATTTAATTTGTTGTTTTTTTGTTAAAAAATGTAGAATTTGACCCCCTTTTTTCTCCCCAATTTCATGGTGTCCAATTGTTAGTAGTTTATCTTGTCTATCTACAACTCCCGTACGGACTCAGGTCGAAAGTCATGTGTCCTCCAAAACACAACCCAACCAGCCGCACTGCTTCTTAACACAGCGCGCATCCAACCCCGGACGCCAGCCGCACCAATGTCGGAGGAAACACCGTGCACCTGGTGACCTTGGTTAGTGCGCACTGCGCCCGGCCCGCCACAGGAGTCGCTAGTACGCGATGAGACAAGGACATCCCTACTGGCCAAACCCTCCTAACCCGGACGACGATAGGCCAATTGTGCGTCGCCCCACAGACCTCCCGGTCGCGGCCGGCTGCGACAGAGCCTGGCGCAACCCAGAGTCTCTGGTGGCACAGCTAGTGCTAGTGTCATTTTGACTGTTAAATAGCTGAACAAGTTTGAGAGCATTTATCTAATGTTCCCTCTGTAGATTTTAGCTCATCCCGCTCTGGGCTAGCATTAGTTGTTGTTCTTGCTGTTGTTGATGTGTATAACTGAGGTAGAGAGTCTACATGTTCATGGTTGTTTGATCAATAGGACTGTAAAGTCCCCACATGTAAGAGGACTCCTGTGGTATTTACATTACTGCAGAAATACTTTCAGGTGGATTTTATGTCTTTTAGTGAATGTTTTCTAATGATCTGAAGTCACGCTGTTGCTACTGCCTGTAA
>NW_027010016.1:0-36504 GCF_036934945.1 Oncorhynchus masou masou
GGGCCTAGGTGTTAGGTAAAGGTGTGTTGGGGGCCTAGGTGTTAGGTAAAGATGTGTTGGGGCCTAGGTGTTAGGTAAAGATGTGTTGGGGGCCTAGGTGTTAGGTAAAGATGTGTTGGTTCCTAGGTGTTAGGTTAAGATGTGTTGGGGGCCTAGGTGTTAGGTAAAGATGTGTTGGTTCCTAGGTGTTAGGTTAAGATGTGTTGGGGGCCTAGGTGTTAGGTAAAGATGTGTTGGGGCCTTGGTGTTAGGTAAAGATGTGTTGGGGGCCTAGGTGTTAGGTAAAGATGTGTTGGGGCCTAGGTGTTAGGTAAAGATGTGTTGGGGGCCTAGGTGTTAGGTAAAGGTGTGTTGGGGGCCTAGGTGTAAGGTAAAGATGTGTTGGTTCCTAGGTGTTAGGTAAAGATGTGTTGGGGGCCTAGGTGTTAGGTAAAGATGTGTTGGGGGGCCTAGGTGTTAGGTAAAGATGTGTTGGGGCCTAGGTGTTAGGTAAAGATGTGTTGGGGCCTAGGTGTTAGGTAAAGATGTGTTGGAGGTTTGGACTACCATCAGATGTGTGTTGAGTCATATAGCTACCTGAACTGAGTGGTTATGTTGAGTTATATAGCTACCTGAACTTAGTGGTTCTGTTGAGTTATATAGCTACCTGAACTTAGTGGTTCTGTTGAGTCATATAGCTACCTAAACTGAACTGAGTGGTTCTGTTGAGTCATATAGCTACCTAAACTGAATTGAGAGGTTCTGTTGAGTCATGTAAGACTTTGGAAAGGGCAGGTGACATAAGTAATTAGGCTTTAGGATGGTGATAAGGGCTTAACAGGCAGAATATAATCACCTGTATGGTGGAACGTGCTCTATGGCAAAGGGTTACAATCATATATACACTATATATATATATATATATACAGTACCAGTTATATACACTATATATATAGAACGATGTATATATAGTGTATATATATAGTGTATATAACTGGTACTGTATATATAGTGTGTATCTCTATATAATATATATATATATATACATATATATATATATATAGAGAGATATACACAAATATATAGAGATACACACTAATATATATATATATATATATATCTGGTACTGTATATATTCATGTATTGAACATGACAAAATAAAATGTCAACACTCAAACTGTCAACTATACTTTAATTTGATGCAAGACATTTTTTGCATTTTTGTCTTTTTTTGTAGTTACAAACAATTTACTGAAACAAAAACTTGCAGTTTATATGTCACATATAAAAAAAACAGATATAGATACATACGATTTAGATTATTATAATCTGAACAGGAATATGGGTGAATTATTATTATAATATTTTTTTAAATGTTGAAACTTTTTTTTTGTCTCACTCTATAAAATGCTTCCATCTCTTCTCTGTGGAATGTATTGCGATGACATACATGTTTAAACGTTTGGAAAACATAAAAACGTTGGACCTGAATTAAGTAAGTGCTTAATTAATGTAGCTAGAATCAAATCACATTACATACAATACAGGAACAAATTAGAACATTTCATGTACTGTGTAAATGTACAAGTAAAAACTAACATATAATACATGTATTTAACTCCCAACAAAACAAATAAAATGCTTCTCTGTAACATTACGACAAGGACTTGATGCTATGATATATTTGAGAAGGGTAACTTCATTCCACCTCAATTTTGGAACTCCCAAAATGTTCCAATTTGTGATGACATGGCAGTAATGGCAGGTAGAATCTATTGATGACAGGTAGAATCTATTGATGACAGGTAGAATCTATTGATGACATGGCAGTAATGGCAGGTAGAACCTATTGATGACAGGTAGAATCTATTGATGGCAGGTAGAATCTATTGATGGCAGGTAGAATCTATTGATGACATGGCAGTAATGGCAGGTAGAATCTATTGATGACAGGTAGAATCTATTGATGGCAGGTAGAATCTATTGATGGCAGGTAGAATCTGTTGATGGCAGGTAGAATCTATTGATGGCATGGCAGTAATGGCAGGTAGAATCTATTGATGGCAGGTAGAATCTATTGATGGCAGGTAGAATCTATTGATGGCAGGTAGAATCTATTGATGACAGGTAGAATCTATTGATGGCAGGTAGAATCTATTGATGGCAGGTAGAATCTATTGATGGCAGGTAGAATCTATTGATGGCATGGCAGTAATGGCAGGTAGAATCTATTGATGGCATGGCAGTAATGGCAGGTAGAATCTATTGATGGCAGGTAGAATCTATTGATGACATGGCAGTAATGGCAGGTAGAATCTATTGATGACAGGTAGAATCTATTGATGACAGGTAGAATCTATTGATGGCAGGTAGAATCTATTAATGGCAGGTAGAATCTATTGATGACAGGTAGAATCTATTGATGGCAGGTAGAATCTATTAATGACAGGTAGAATCTATTGATGGCAGGTAGAATCTATTGATGACAGGTAGAATCTATTGATGACAGGTAGAATCTATTGATGGCAGGTAGAATCTATTAATGGCAGGTAGAATCTATTGATGACATGGCAGTAATGGCAGGTAGAATCTATTAATGACAGGTAGAATCTATTGATGACATGGCAGTAATGGCAGGTAGAACCTATTGATGACAGGTAGAATCTATTGATGGCAGGTAGAATCTATTGATGGCAGGTAGAATCTATTGATGACATGGCAGTAATGGCAGGTAGAATCTATTGATGACAGGTAGAATCTATTGATGGCAGGTAGAATCTATTGATGACAGGTAGAATCTATTGATGGCAGGTAGAATCTATTGATGACAGGTAGAATCTATTGATGACAGGTAGAATCTATTGATGGCAGGTAGAATCTATTGATGACAGGTAGAATCTATTGATGACAGGTAGAATCTATTGATGGCAGGTAGAATCTATTGATGACAGGTAGAATCTATTGATGGCAGGTAGAATCTATTGATGACAGGTAGAATCTATTGATGACAGGTAGAATCTATTGATGGCAGGTAGAATCTATTGATGACAGGTAGAATCTATTGATGACATGGCAGTAATGGCAGGTAGAATCTATTGATGACAGGTAGAATCTATTGATGGCAGGTAGAATCTATTGATGACAGGTAGAATCTATTGATGGCAGGTAGAATCTATTGATGGCAGGTATAATCTATTGATGGCAGGTAGAATCTATTGATGGCAGGTAGAATCTATTGATGGCATGGCAGTAATGGCAGGTAGAACCTATTGATGACAGGTAGAATCTATTGATGGCAGGTAGAATCTATTGATGGCAGGTAGAATCTATTGATGGCATGGCAGTAATGGCAGGTAGAATCTATTGATGGCAGGTAGAATCTATTGATGACATGGCAGTAATGGCAGGTAGAATCTATTGATGACAGGTAGAATCTATTGATGACAGGTAGAATCTATTGATGGCAGGTAGAATCTATTAATGGCAGGTAGAATCTATTGATGGCATGGCAGTAATGGCAGGTAGAACCTATTGATGACAGGTAGAATCTATTGATGGCAGGTAGAATCTATTGATGGCAGTTAGAATCTATTGATGACATGGCAGTAATGGCAGGTAGAATCTATTGATGACAGGTAGAATCTATTGAATCTATTGATGACAGGTAGAATCTATTGATGACAGGTAGAATCTATTGATGGCAGGTAGAATCTATTGATGGCAGGTATAATCTATTGATGGCAGGTAGAATCTATTGATGGCATGGCAGGTAGAATCTATTGATGACAGGTAGAATCTATTGATGGCAGGTAGAATCTATTGATGACAGGTAGAATCTATTGATGACAGGTAGAATCTATTGATGGCAGGTAGAATCTATTGATGACAGGTAGAATCTATTGATGACAGGTAGAATCTATTGATGGACAGGTAGAATCTATTGATGGCAGGTAGAATCTATTGATGACAGGTAGAATCTATTGATGACAGGTAGAATCTATTGATGGCAGGTAGAATCTATTGATGGCAGGTAGAATCTATTGATGACAGGTAGAATCTATTGATGGCAGGTAGAATCTATTGATGACAGGTAGAATCTATTGATGGCAGGTAGAATCTATTGATGGCAGGTAGAATCTATTGATGGCATGGCAGTAACAGGTAGAATCTATTGATGGCAGGTAGAATCTATTGATGACATGGCAGTAATGGCAGGTAGAATCTATTGATGACAGGTAGAATCTATTGATGGCAGGTAGAATCTATTGATGACAGGTAGAATCTATTGATGACAGGTAGAATCTATTGATGGCAGGTAGAATCTATTGATGGCAGGTAGAATCTATTGATGGCTATGGCAGTAATGATGACAGGTAGAATCTATTGATGACAGGTAGAATCTATTGATGGCAGGTAGAATCTATTGGCAGGTAGAATCTATTGATGACATGGCAGTAATGGCAGGTAGAATCTATTGATGGCAGGTAGAATCTATTGATGACATGGTAGAATCTAATGGCAGGTAGAACCTATTGATGACAGGTAGAATCTATTGATGACAGGTAGAATCTATTGATGACAGGTAGAATCTATTGATGGCAGGTAGAATCTATTGATGTAATGACAGGTAGAATCTATTGATGATGGCATGGCAGAATCTATTAATGGCAGGTAGAATCTATTGGATGACAGGTAGAATCTATTGATGACAGGTAGAATCTATTGATGGCAGGTAGAATCTATTGATGACAGGTAGAATCTATTGATGACAGGTAGAATCTATTGATGACAGGTAGAATCTATTGATGACAGGTAGAATCTATTGATGACAGGTAGAATCTATTGATGGCAGGTAGAATCTATTGATGACAGGTAGAATCTATTGATGACAGGTAGAATCTATTGATGAATCTATTGGCAGTAATGGCAGGTAGAATCTATTGATGACAGGTAGAATCTATTGATGACAGGTAGAATCTATTGATGCAGGTAGAATCTATTGATGGCAGGTAGAATCTATTGATGACATGGCAGTAATGGCAGGTAGAATCTATTGATGACAGGTAGAATCTATTGATGGCAGGTAGAATCTATTGATGACAGGTAGAATCTATTGATGGCAGGTAGAATCTATTGATGACAGGTAGAATCTATTGATGACAGGTAGAATCTATTGATGGCAGGTAGAATCTATTGATGACAGGTAGAATCTATTGATGACAGGTAGAATCTAGAATCTATTGATGGCAGGTAGAATCTATTGATGACAGGTAGAATCTATTGATGGCAGGTAGAATCTATTGATGACAGGTAGAATCTATTGATGACAGGTAGAATCTATTGATGGCAGGTAGAATCTATTGATGACAGGTAGAATCTATTGATGACATGGCAGTAATGGCAGGTAGAACCTATTGATGACAGGTAGAATCTATTGATGGCAGGTAGAATCTATTGATGACAGGTAGAATCTATTGATGGCAGGTAGAATCTATTGATGGCAGGTAGAATCTATTGATGGCAGGTAGAATCTATTGATGGCAGGTAGAATCTATTGATGGCATGGCAGTAATGGCAGGTAGAACCTATTGATGACAGGTAGAATCTATTGATGGCAGGTAGAATCTATTGATGGCAGGTAGAATCTATTGATGGCATGGCAGTAATGGCAGGTAGAATCTATTGATGGCAGGTAGAATCTATTGATGACATGGCAGTAATGGCAGGTAGAATCTATTGATGACAGGTAGAATCTATTGATGACAGGTAGAATCTATTGATGGCAGGTAGAATCTATTAATGGCAGGTAGAATCTATTGATGGCATGGCAGTAATGGCAGGTAGAACCTATTGATGACAGGTAGAATCTATTGATGGCAGGTAGAATCTATTGATGGCAGTTAGAATCTATTGATGACATGGCAGTAATGGCAGGTAGAATCTATTGATGACAGGTAGAATCTATTGATGGCAGGTAGAATCTATTGATGACAGGTAGAATCTATTGATGGCAGGTAGAATCTATTGATGGCAGGTATAATCTATTGATGGCAGGTAGAATCTATTGATGGCATGGCAGTAATGGCAGGTAGAATCTATTGATGGCAGGTAGAATCTATTGATGACAGGTAGAATCTATTGATGACAGGTAGAATCTATTGATGGCAGGTAGAATCTATTGATGACAGGTAGAATCTATTGATGACAGGTAGAATCTATTGATGGCAGGTAGAATCTATTGATGGCAGGTAGAATCTATTGATGACAGGTAGAATCTATTGATGACAGGTAGAATCTATTGATGGCAGGTAGAATCTATTGATGACAGGTAGAACCTATTGATGACAGGTAGAACCTATTGATGACAGGTAGAATCTATTGATGACAGGTAGAATCTATTGATGGCAGGTAGAATCTATTGATGACAGGTAGAATCTATTGATGGCAGGTAGAATCTATTGATGACATGGCAGTAATGACAGGTAGAACCTATTGATGACAGGTAGAATCTATTGATGACAGGTAGAATCTATTGATGACAGGTAGAATCTATTAATGGCAGGTAGAACCTATTGATGGCATGGCAGTAAATGACAGGTAGAATCTATTGATGGCATGGCAGTAATGACAGGTAGAATCTATTGATGACAGGTAGAATCTATTAATGGCAGGTAGAATCTATTGATGGCAGGTAGAATCTATTAATGGCAGGTAGAATCTATTGATGACAGGTAGAATCTATTGATGACAGGTAGAATCTATTAATGGCAGGTAGAATCTATTGATGACAGGTAGAATCTATTAATGACATGGCAGTAATGACAGGTAAAACCCATCACACAGTAACTTATACAGGATTCAATTAATTGCAGATAGTGGGTTTCTGGATAGCGGTTTGAGAAGTGCATTTTATTTGCATAGCAGCAAATAAATGGATGGAGCTGACACTTACACACAGAAATGGACAGCTACGCGTGAAAATTAACCTTTGATATAAAACTTTGTCCTCTTGTTATCTGGAAATCCTGTATCTGCAATAGATTGAATACCAGCCTAAATGCTTGTTCCAAATGTCTAGGGATGCGATCGTTCACACACCATGCTTCTGTCTGTAAGGACTGTAAACATAGAATATATTAAACACGTCTAATGTAAGGCTTTCAGTGTGTTCCCGTCACACACCGTGTTGGCATCAATATAATAGCACGCTTCCCCAATATACAATATGGTACAGAGATACACCGTAACAACATATGTACACACACTGTACACACACACACCAGACACACACACTGTACACACACACACACACTGTACACACACACACACACTGTACACACACTGTACACACACACACACTGTACACACACACACGCACACACACACTGTACACACACACACACACACACACACTGTACACACACACACACACACACACTCTACACACACACTGTACACACACACACACTGTACACACACACACACACTGTACACACACACACACACACACACTGTACACACACACACACACACTGTACACACACACACACTGTACACACACACACACACACACTGTACACACACACACACACTGTACACATACACTGTACACACACACACTGTACACACACACACACACACACTGTACACATACACTGTACACACACACTGCACACACACACACAGTACACACACACACTGCACACACACACAGTGTACACACGCACTGTACACACAAACACACACTGTACACACACACACTGTAGACACGCACACACTGTACACACACACACACTGCACACAAGATATCTGGCTTCAAAGGTAGACAGCAATATGACATCATCATCCACATTGGGGCCGATGCCCTCCCTATCCTTAAAGATAAACCAGTCGTCTTGGCCAATGGTTTTTCTTTTGTTTTGTTTTTTTGTAAGCAGGAAGTGGCCCTGTCTGTGTGTGTGATGATATCAGACTACTGAAGTCTACTTTTACGGTTCAGACAAAAATGGGCCTCTCTGTGTTCTAACTGCTGCAGGCGAGCGCCAGGTCTGGGCCGGGCTCTCAGTCTTTGTTGCAGCGGGACGACCTCAGGCGGGCTGGGGTCCTCTGGGCTGCTGGGGGAGGGAATGGTCAGCGGAGGTCGTGACCTCGGGGTCAACACTAACAGAGCTGTCCACAGAGTCCTGTAGGGTGTGTGTGGGGAGGTGTGAGGTTTGAAGGATGTAGGTGGAAGTAGGGATGGGGTGGTGGTGGTAACCATAGGAGAAGAGGAGAAAGTCATGCTGGAGGATTGGGAGGAAGAAGAGGGATAGGAGCAGTGACAGTAGGGGATGTTGGGAAGGTTTTAACAGTAGGGGAGGTTGGTGAGAAGGTTTTAACAGTAGGGGGAGGTTGGTGAAGGTTTTAACAGTAGGGGAGGTTGGTGAGAAGGTTTTAACAGTAGGGAGGTTGGTGAGAAGGTTTTAACAGTAGGGGAGAGTTGGTGAGAAGGTTTTAACAGTAGGGGAGGTTGGTGAGAAGGTTTTAACAGGTTTTAACAGTAGGGAGGTTGTTGAGAAGGTTTTAACAGTAGGGGAGGTTGGTGAGAAGGGTTTTAACAGTAGGTGAGGTTGGTGAGAAGGTTTTAACAGTAGGGGAGGTTGGTGAAGGTTTTAACAGTAGGGGAGGTTGGTGAGAAGGGGGAGGTTGGTGAGAAGGTTTTAACAGTAGGGGAGGTTGGTGAAGGTTTTAACAGTAGAGGTTGGTGAGAAGGTTTTAACAGTAGGGGAGGTTGGTGAGAAGGTTTTAACAGTAGGGGAAGTCTGGGAAGAGGCTTTAACAGTAGGAGAAGTTGGGGACATTTTGGTGAGGCTGGGGTGGTCCCAGAGGTACTTAATGATGGCCAGCCTCTGGCACCTGAATAACCAGAAGGCTTATAGAAGGTTCCGGGTGGAGGCTGCAGAATCCTTGGTTGCCTGAACTTTATGGGGGAGTTGGTAGATGGTCTGGTCTCCCCACCACCTCCAGCAGCAGATTGAGGCCTGTCCTTAGTCTCCTCTCTGTCTCTTGTGGACGCCTGGCCAGCCTTCAACGACACTGTGTGTGGGTTGTTGGGGAATATAGTGCTGAAGCTACTACTGGATGGGAGAGCAGAGCTGGTTGGCCCAGACACGGACAGTTGTGTCGGCATCGTCGGCTGTTTCCCCGGTTTTGGGCCAGTACCGGTACCGGCCGGCGGTAAGTTAGCCATGATCATGGCGGTGCGTGGCGTGACGTCGTAGTGTTTGTACTTCCTGTCCCAGGGCCTCCGCTGCACGGCCTGCTGGGTGTCGATGTAATAGGTACTGACCCTTGACCCCCCACCAATCCGAGGCTTCTCCGGCTCGGCTGACTCCACGGTGGCGTTCGCGGTGGGATCAACGTGATGGCAGCGTTGTTGTTCGGCTGTTTCTGTCGAGCACCTGATAGATGAGATGAGTATATTTAAACTATATTTAATCCCCCCATGAAGGGAAATAGGTGCATCATCCTTACAGCCACAGTTAAAAAAAACAACAACAATAGTACACAACATTAAAAAACAATCACAAGACAATGCAATATGTACAATGAATACAACAGCAGTTAAAGTGATGGGTGGTGACCTGTGAGGGGGTGGGGAGGGCAAAGCGTTCCAGGGGCATGCTGATTGGTCGAGACAGGATTCTAGCGCGCTGGGGCCGGAGCTGGACCTTCGGGCCATAGCAGAGGAGGGAGAGGTTGAGGCTGGGACGAACACCAGGGTAGATCTCTGGACCTACGGGACAAAATAAAAATGTGTTGTGGTGTGTTGCTAACTCTGACACTTTAGCATTGATGTTGAACCTGAAAAGTGCATTTATATTGTTCATAACGAAATTAATCACTCTCTCACTATTTCACTCTCTCACTCAGAAACAAACCAACTAACCGAGGCAGAGCCAGCAGCAGAGGAGGAGGAGCCAGCAGCAGAGGAGGAGGAGCCAGCAGCAGAGGAGGAGGAGCCGGCTGTTAACTCTCTCCTGTCTGGTCCTGTCCTGTCTGTCTTCACCTCTCTCACATCATCCAGGGTTTGAGAGGGCTGGATGACTGACGAGTGCCTCTTGTCGACTTTGGCACTCTGCTTGGAGACGATGAGGAACATTAAAGAACAACAACAAAGATAAACAGTCAATTGATTCTAACCAAGGTGGCCAATCTTTACATACACCCTCATACACCCATCATACACCCTCATACACCCTCCGTACAACCTCATACACCCTCATACAACCTCATACACCCTCCTCATACACCCTCATACAACCTCATACAACCTCATACAACCTCATACAACCTCATACAACCTCATACACCCCTCATACACCCTCATACACCCTCATACACCCTCATACACCCTCATACAACCGCCACCTATGTTTATGGTATAATAAAAAGTTCTGATCCTAATGAACCCTTATCCCTGCCCCCAACTGCTCCTGAGACTTCAGAGTTCACCTTTCCCTTTGCATAAACGGTTGAATCATTAAAAGACACTTGGACCTCCTCACCTCCTTCATGTCGAGCAGGGAGGTGGAGTGCTCCTTCTCCTGAGGGATGAGTCGGGGAGGTCTGGCCCACCGTGGAGGTGGTGGTGGGGGGGGTAGGAGGAGGGGCTGGAGTCTCTGCTCCTTCTCCTGAGGGTGAGTCGGGGAGGGTCTGGCCCACCATGGAGGTGGTGGTGGGGGGTAGGAAGAGGGCTGGACAAGTCAAAGATCACCTGGAAGTGACGTACCAGCAGCTCCACCATCAGAGCCTGGGGGGGAGGAGGAAAGTGACAACAGTCAATAAAGGGGACAAAACAAACGTATATAACATTTATCATTAAGATGTTTTCAAGTTCTTTCACAGGCAACACTGTTATAAAAAATCAAGGGGTTAGTATACAGGTATGTATACCTGGTGGTAGTCTACAGGTATATATACCTAGTAGGGTTAGGGGTAGTCTACAGGTACATATACCTGGTAGGGTTAGGGGTAGTCTACAGGTACATATACCTAGTAGGGTTAGGGGTAGTCTACAGGTACATATACCTGGTAGGGTTAGGGGTAGTCTACAGGTATATATACCTAGTAGGGTTAGGGGGTAATCTACAGGTACATATACCTGGTAGGGTTAGGGGTAGTCTACAGGTATATATACCTAGTAGGGTTAGGGTATCTACAGGTACATATACCTGGTAGAGTTAGGGGTAGTCTACAGGTATATATACCTAGTAGGGTTAGGGGTAGTCTACAGGTACATATACCTGGTAGGGGTAGTCTACAGGAAATATACCTGGTAGGGGTAGTCTACAGGAATATATACCTGGTAGGGGTAGTCTACAGGAATATATACCTGGTAGGGGTAGTCTACAGGTACATATACCTGGTAGGGGTAGTCTACAGGTACATATACCTGGTAGGGTTAGGGGTAGTCTACAGGTACATATACCTGGTAGTGGTAGTCTACAGGTACATACCTGGTAGGGTTAGGGTAGTCTACATGTACATATACCTGGTAGAGTTAGGGGTAGTCTACAGGTACATACCTGGTAGAGTTAGGGGTAGTCTACAGGTATATATACCTAGTAGGGTTAGGGGGTAGTCTACAGGTACATATACCTGGTAGGGTTAGGGGTAGTCTACAGGTACATATACCTGGTAGGGGTAGTCTACAGGTACATATACCTGGTAGGGTTAGTCTACAGGTACATATACCTGGTAGGGGTAGTCTACAGGTACATATACCTGGTAGGGTTAGGGGTAGTCTACAGGTACATATACCTGGTAGGGTTAAGGGTAGTCTACAGGTACATATACCTGGTAGAGTTAGGGGGTAGTCTACAGGTACATATACCTGGTAGGGTTAGTCTACAGGTACATATACCTGGTAGGGGATCTACAGGTACATACCTGGTAGGGGTAGTCTACAGGTACATATACCTGGTAGGGGTAGTCTACAGGTACATATACCTGGTAGGGTTAGTCTACAGGTACATATACCTGGTAGGGTTAGGGGTAGTCTACAGGTACATATACCTGGTAGGGGTAGTCTACAGGTACATATACCTGGTAGGGTTAGGGGTAGTCTACAGGTACATATACCTGGTAGGGGTAGTCTACAGGTACATATACCTGGTAGGGGTAGGGGTAGTCTACAGGTACATATACCTGGTAGGGTTAGGGGTAGTCTACAGGTACATATACCTGGTAGGGTTAGGGGTAGTCTACAGGTACATACCTGGTAGGGGTAGTCTACAGGTACATATACCTGGTAGGGGTAGTCTAAGGGTACATAGACCTGGTAGGGTTAGGGGTAGTCTACAGGTACATATACCTGGTAGGGTTAGGGGTAGTCTACAGGTACATATACCTGGTAGGGTTAGGGGTAGTCTACAGGTACATATACCTGGTAGAGTTAGGGGTAGTCTACAGGTACATATACCTGGTAGGGGTAGTCTACAGGTACATATACCTGGTAGGGGTAGGGGTAGTCTACAGGTACATATACCTGGTAGAGTTAGGGGTAGTCTACAGGTACATATACCTGGTAGGGTTAGGGGTAGTCTACAGGTACATATACCTGGTAGGGTTAGGGGTAGTCTACAGGTACATACCTGGTAGGGGTAGTCTACAGGTACATATACCTGGTAGGGGTAGTCTACAGGTACATATACCTGGTAGTGGTAGTCTACAGGTACATATACCTGGTAGGGTTAGGGGTAGTCTACAGGTACATATACCTGGTAGAGTTAGGGTAGTCTACAGGTACATATACCTGGTAGGGTTAGGATTAACAGCAACTCACCTGGTAGGGTTAGGGGGTAGTCTACAGGTACATACCTGGTAGGGGTAGTCTACAGGTACATATACCTGGTAGGGGTAGTCTACAGGTATATACCTGGTAGGGGTAGTCTACAGGTACATATACCTGGTAGAGTTAGGGGTAGTCTACAGGTACATATACCTGGTAGGGTTAGGGGTAGTCTACAGGTACATATACCTGGTAGGGTTAGGGGTAGTCTACAGGTACATATACCTGGTAGGGTTAGGGTAGTCTACAGGTACATATACCCTGGTAGAGTTAGGGTAGTCTACAGGTACATATACCTGGTAGGGTTAGGGGTAGTCTACAGGTACATACCTGGTAGGGGTAGTCTACAGGTACATATACCTGGTAGGGTTAGGGGTAGTCTACAGGTACATATACCTGGTAGGGTTAGGGGTAGTCTACAGGTACATACCTGGTAGGGTTAGGGGTAGTCTACAGGTACATATACCTGGTAGGGTTAGGATTAACAGCAACTCACCTGGTAGGGGTAGTCAACCAGAGAAGACAGGGAGACCTCTGCGTCAGTCTGTCGGGGTTTGACCAGCGTGGGGCCAAAGATAATGCCCAGATTACTGGCTGTCATCTTGTTCTCCTCTGCCTGCTCTGTCACCCTAGGGGAAGAGATAAATAACATAAATAATGGGGTGTGTGGCGGGTGGGTGGTGAGGGGGAGGGGTGAGGAAGAGGGGTTTGGAGAGGGAGATGAGGGGGTGGGGTGTGTGAGGGGGAGGGGTGTGTGAGGGGGAGGTGTGAGGGTGGGGGGTGTGAGGTGAGGGGAGGTGAGGGGTGTGTGAGGGGAGGTGAGGGGTGGGGTGTGTGATGAGGGGGAGGTGAGGGGTGTGTGAGGGGAGGTGAGGGAGTGGGGTGTGTGAGGGGGAGGTGAGGGGGTGGGTGTGTGAGGTGGAGGGTGTGTGAGGGGAGGTGAGGGGTGGGGTGTGTGAGGTGAGGTGAGGGAGTGGAGTGTATGAAGGGAGGTGGAGAGGGGGAGGTGAGGGGTGGGGTGTGTGAGGGGAGGTGGAGAAGGAGGTGAGGGGGTGGGGTGTGTAAGATGAGGGGGGTGAGGGGGAGGGGTGTGTGAGGGAGGTGGAGAAGGAGGTGAGGGGGTGGGGTGTGGGGGAGGTGAGGGGGTGGGGTGTATGAGGGGAGGTGAGGGGGGGGGTGTGTGAGGGGAGGTGAGGGGGTGGGGTGTGTGAGGGGGAGGTGAGGGAGTGGGGTGTGTGAGGTGGAGGGGTGTGTGGGGGGAGGTGAGGGGGTGGGGTGTATGAGGGAGGTGAGGGGGTGGGGTGTGTGAGGGGGAGGTGAGGGGGTGGGGTGTATGAGGGGGGAGGTGAGGGGGTGGGGTGTGTGAAGGGGAGGTGAGGGGGTGGGGTGTGTGAGGGGAGGTGAGGGGGTGGGGTGTGTGAGGTGGAGGTGAGGGGGTGGTGCCTGCATGCATGTGCTTCCACCCATCTCTTTACCTATGTAGGTGTGCCGTGAGGAAGCGGAGTGTCCTGTAGTGTGCAGGAGGAAGCTGTCGTAACAGGTCTCTAATTTTAAAGATGACTCTGTTGAGTTTGATACTGGGCTGTTTGGGCAGCTCTCCTCCTCCAGGTTGGCTGGTCGGCAGGGAGGCTGCTCTCCATCTACCCCAGGCTGGGTGCCTCCTGGTCGGGGTTGTTCACCCCCTGGCCTCCCTGGTCCTGGAGGACCCTGGCTACAGCCTTCTCTTCGATGATCACCCTCTGGCTCTCCTTGGCCAATCCGATGAAGTCATTATAGTAACGGTACAGGATCAACGGCTCTGGTAACTACAGAAGATATTCATCAATCAAGTAATCAATCAATATCTTTGGGAAATGTGTTGTACATTATTACATAAGAACGATCTAGCAGTGTAAAACAAGGATGCTCTTTATCACCATTTTAATTGAGAAAAAAAACAGAAACCTGTCTCAAGTAGAGTTTGAGCACGTTGGCGATGTCGTGGGGTGAGAGGTCCGAGAGCTCAACCAGGTCTTTGCCGTTCTCAAACGCCTGACACAGCTTCTCCACACGAGACTTTGCACCGTTCACACGGTAGATTCCCTGGACAAACACACACACAATACACCAGATCACCAACATCAAAGCCCATTAGCTTCAGTTATTGCACATTAGAGACTATGAGAATGGCTTTGGACTGAGACTATGAGAATGGTAAATCATTTAAATGGGAGTGTATCTGAACATGTTAAATCTCTTTTTACAGTTACAGCATCACCCACATTCCATGAGTAATACCTGGTAACAGTTCCATTGGAATCCACTGTCCCACAGCCCAGCCAGTCAATTTATAAACGTAATCTCTCCTGGAAAAGAGTGTCAACACAATATTTCCCCATACTATAAGCCTAGCATTTATTTTGGTACAACGGGGGTTAATATAAGCCTCACTGTGTGCCTATCTGACCTGTGCAACACGTTGCAGGTTTTGGCCATCGTGCCACGCATAAACGTGACAAGACTGACAGCTTCTATGAGCCAGGCGATTCATTTATCAGCATCATCGTAATGGATATATCGAAATAAATCTCCAATAGAAAAAGTAAAACAAACCAAAACGCACATAGTTTGTTGTCATTTCTGCTGCTTGATGTGATCGTGTGTTAGCTTTAGTTGGCTAGCTAGCAGAGGAGAACTAAAGATGGCCTAGCGATCCTTCATTAATATATCACATATACATATATATATTCACAAATCAGCTGGTTTGATGAAGTTCTGGTTGCCTATTTATAAATTATTCATTAATTCGTTATTTATTGAAGTTATTGTCTTTTGTAATCATTGAACCTCTGCTAGCTAGCTAGCTCAGCTACATGCTAATGATCTGTTTGGCATGGCAACATGAAATGAATAGAATGACTGGGTCAAAGCATCCTAAAATAATTAACGACCAGCCTGTTTGGTGAGCAACTTCAGAACTAACAACTGCCTGGACTATATTGTCTGGTGGAAAGATGAAATAAAACAAATTTACTCTTTTTGTCAGGAGCTATCACACGATAATTCCCGAGGTTCTCTTATTGCTTAAGTATAAAATAAGTAATAACAATACTTAGCTATATTGTGTGCTCCAAAAAATACATCTTAATATTTTATACAATTACTCAGATATTTTGTTTTGCTATTTTGGATCTGGGGCTCTTCGTAAGGTCAACGTCATCATGAACTTTACCAAGTACCAGGATAATTATTTTTGCCCAAAACCTGGTCGCCTCTGCCAGGAGGCTGAAACTTGGCCACAAGTGACTCTTCCAGCAAGACGATAACCCCAAAATCAACAAAGAAATGGTTGACCACAAAATCAACATTTTACAATGGCCATCTCAGTCTCTGGACTTGAACCCCATTAAAACCCTGTGGTTTGAATTGAAGAGGCCAGTCCATAAGAACAGATGAAGGATATCAAGGATTTGGAAAGATTCTGTATGGGGGAACGGTCTAAAATCCCTCCCAATGTGTTTTTTATTTTATTTAAATGCTCAGTGTCGTTCTCCTCGCATGGGAGGGTACTGGTGTATTGAAAACAGGGGATCCAATCATTTCCAACCCATCTCTTTCTCGGCGATTGTATTAGCATAGAATAATTAAATGTTTAAATGTTTTTTTGAGCGTACAATATAGCTCAGTATCTTTATCAAGGGTGCCAATAATTACAGTGGTGACTGTATCTATACATGTCAGTTGTTATGGTTACACAGTATACCTTGGCTTTATAACAGTGTGGGTTTTACCTTGAGGTTGAGCGCTCTGTTCTCGATCTCAGAGGTACACTTCCTGATGATGAAAGGGATCCCATCTGGGCTGTTCTTCGCTGCCTGGGTGAAGTCGATGCCAAACAGCTGTAGTCTTCCCTGCAGCCTCTTATGACCACACTGGATGGCCAGGGTCTCAAGACACTTCTTATGACAGGCCAGGGAGCACTGAGACAGACAGGGAGAGACATGGGAGCACTGAGACAGTAGACAGGGAGAGACATGGGAGCACTGAGACAGTAGACAGGGAGAGACATGGGAGCACTGAGACAGTAGACAGGGAGAGACATGGGAGCACTGAGACAGACAGGGAGAGACATGGGAGCACTGAGACAGTAGACAGGGAGAGACATGGGAGCACTGAGACAGTAGACAGGGAGAGACATGGGAGCACTGAGACAGTAGACAGGGAGAGACATGGGAGCACTGAGACAGTAGACAGAGAGAGACATGGGAGCACTGAGACAGTAGACAGGAAGAGACATGGGAGCACTGAGACAGTAGACAGGAAGAGACATGGGAGCACTGAGACAGTAGACAGGGAGAGACATGGGAGCACTGAGACAGTAGACAGGGAGAGACATGGGAGCACTGAGACAGTAGACAGGGAGAGATATGAGAGCACTGAGACAGTAGACAGGGAGAGACATGGGAGCACTGAGACAGTAGACAGGGAGAGACATGGGAGCACTGAGACAGTAGACAGGGAGAGATATGAGAGCACTGAGACAGTAGACAGGGAGAGACATGGGAGCACTGAGACAGTAGACAGAGAGAGACATGGGAGCACTGAGACAGTAGACAGGGAGAGATATGAGAGCACTGAGACAGTAGACAGGGAGAGACATGGGAGCACTGAGACAGTAGACAGGGAGAGACATGGGAGCACTGAGACAGTAGACAGGGAGAGACATGGGAGCACTGAGACAGTAGACAGGGAGAGACATGGGAGCACTGAGACAGTAGACAGGGAGAGACATGGGAGCACTGAGACAGCAGACAGGGAGAGACATGGGAGCACTGAGACAGCAGACAGGCAGAGACATGGGAGCACTGAGACAGTAGACAGGGAGAGACATGGGAGCACTGAGAGAGTAGACAGGGAGAGACATGGGAGCACTGGGACAGTAGACAGGGAGAGACATGGGAGCACTGAGACAGTAGACAGGGAGAGACATGGGAGCACTGAGACAGTAGACAGGGAGAGACATGGGAGCACTGAGACAGTAGACAGAGAGAGACATGGGAGCACTGAGACAGTAGACAGGGAGAGACATGGGAGCACTGAGACAGACAGGGAGAGACATGGGAGCACTGAGACAGTAGACAGGGAGAGACATGGGAGCACTGAGACAGTAGACAGGGAGAGACATGGGAGCACTGAGACAGTAGACAGGGAGAGACATGGGAGCACTGAGACAGTAGACAGAGAGAGACATGTGAGCACTGAGACAGTAGACAGGAAGAGACATGGGAGCACTGAGACAGTAGACAGGGAGAGACATGGGAGCACTGAGACAGTAGACAGGGAGAGACATGGGAGCACTGAGACAGACAGGGAGAGACATGGGAGCACTGAGACAGTAGACAGGGAGAGACATGGGAGCACTGAGACAGTAGACAGGGAGAGACATGGGAGCACTGAGACAGTAGACAGGGAGAGATATGAGAGCACTGAGACAGTAGACAGGGAGAGACATGGGAGCACTGAGACAGTAGACAGAGAGAGACATGGGAGCACTGAGACAGTAGACAGGGAGAGATATGAGAGCACTGAGACAGTAGACAGGGAGAGACATGGGAGCACTGAGACAGTAGACAGGGAGAGACATGGGAGCACTGAGACAGTAGACAGGGAGAGACATGGGAGCACTGAGACAGTAGACAGGGAGAGACATGGGAGCACTGAGACAGTAGACAGGGAGAGACATGGGAGCACTGAGACAGCAGACAGGGAGAGACATGGGAGCACTGAGACAGCAGACAGGCAGAGACATGGGAGCACTGAGACAGTAGACAGGGAGAGACATGGGAGCACTGAGAGAGTAGACAGGGAGAGACATGGGAGCACTGGGACAGTAGACAGGGAGAGACATGGGAGCACTGAGACAGTAGACAGGGAGAGACATGGGAGCACTGAGACAGTAGACAGGGAGAGACATGGGAGCACTGAGACAGTAGACAGAGAGAGACATGGGAGCACTGAGACAGTAGACAGGGAGAGACATGGGAGCACTGATACAGTAGACACAGAGAGACATGGGAGCACTGAGACAGTAGACAGGAAGAGACATGGGAACACTGAGACAGTAGACAGAGAGAGACATGGGAGCACTGAGACAGTAGACAGGGAGAGACATGGGAGCACTGGGACAGTAGACAGGGAGAGACATGGGAGCACTGAGACAGTAGACAGAGAGAGACATGGGAGCACTGAGACAGTAGACAGGGAGAGACATGGGAGCACTGAGACAGTAGACAGGGAGAGACATGGGAGCACAGACAGTAGACAGGGAGAGACATGGGAGCACTGAGACATTAGACAGAGAGAGACATGGGAGCACTGAGACAGTAGACAGAGAGAGTCATGGGAGCACTGAGACAGACAGGGAGAGACATGGGAGCACTGAGAGAGTAGACAGGGAGAGACATGGGAGCACTGGGACAGTAGACAGGGAGAGACATGGGAGCACTGAGACAGTAGACAGGGAGAGACATGGGAGCACTGAGACAGTAGACAGGGAGAGACATGGGAGCACTGAGACAGTAGACAGGGAGAGACATGGGAGCACTGAGACAGTAGACAGGGAGAGACATGGGAGCACTGAGACAGTAGACAGGGAGAGACATGGGAGCACTGAGACAGTAGACAAGGAGAGACATGGGAGCACTGAGACAGACAGGTAGAGACATGGGAGCACTGAGACAGACAGGGAGAGACATGGGAGCACTGAGACAGACAGGGAGAGACATGGGAGCACTGAGACAGACAGGGAGAGACATGGGAGCACTGAGACAGTAGACAGAGAGACAAACATACTTAGATTGGAGGAGAGATCTGAGATTGAAGGAGAGATCTGAGATTGAAGGAGAGATATTAGACTGGAGGAGAGATCTGAGATTGAAGGAGAGATATTAGACTGGAGGATAGATATTAGACTGGAGGATAGATATTAGACTGGAGGATAGATATTAGACTGGAGGATAGATATTAGACTGGAGGATAGATATTAGATATGGAGGATATATATTAGACTGGAAGATAGATATTAGACTGGAGGATAGATATTAGATATGGAGGATAGATATTAGACTGGAGGATAGATATTAGATATGGAGGATATATATTAGACTGGAGGATAGATATTAGGATAGGGGGTGCTGTCACAATCCCTGCATTTAGACGGAGCTCTGAGTTTCCTCAGCTTGTGTGTGTGTGTGTGTGTGTGTGTGTGTGTGTGAGCTTGTATTTCTACCTCTTCACATTCTGCTCCGTGGAACACCACCAGACTGTCACACTCCCTGCATTTAGACGGAGCTCTGAGTTTCCTCAGCTTGTGTGTGTGTGTGTGTGTGTGTGTGAGAGCTTGTATTTCTACCTCTTCACATTCTGCTCCGTGGAACACCACCAGACTGTCACACTCCCTGCATTTAGACGGAGCTCTGAGTTTCCTCAGCTTGTGTGTCTGAGATGCCTTGGACATCTGGGCGTTACGAAACGGACCTGGGGAACTGGCTGTCTCTGTCACCATCTCACCCAGACCTGGGAGGGGAAGGGGGAGCGAGTGAGGAGAGAGGGGAGAGAGGGGGGGGGTGAGGGGAGGTAGGGGGAGAGGGGGGGAATGAGGGGAGGTAGGGAGAGAGGGGGAGGAAGGAGGGAGGGGGAGAGAGAGAGGGAGAGAGAGGGGGAATGAGGGGAGGTAGGGAGAGAGAGGGGGAGGAGTGGGAGAGAGAGAGAGAGGGAGGGGGAGGAGAGAGAGAGAGAGGGAGGGGGAGAGAGAGAGAGAGAGAGGGAGGGGGAGAGAGAGAGAGAGAGAGGGGGGGAGAGAGAGGTGGGGGAGAGAGATGTGGGGGAGAGAGAGAGAGAGAGAGAGAGAAAGAGAGAGAGAGAGAGGGGGAGAGAGAGGGGGAGAGAGAGGGGGGGGAGAGGGGGGGAGGAGAGAGAGAGAGAGAGAGAGAGAGAGAGGGGGAGAGAGAGAGAGAGGGAGAGAGGTGGGGAGAGAGAGGTGGGGGAGAGAGGTGGGGGAGAGAGAGAAAGAGAGAGAGAGGGGGCAGAGAGAAGGAGAGAGAGGGGGGGAGAGAGAGAGGTGGGAGGGAGAGAGAGGGGGGGGGACTCCACATTACTTTCCCTAATCTTCACCAAACATATACAATGAATAATCATTGTTGTTATAGGAATGTAATAGAACAGCCTTATTGGACATTAAGTGAATAATCAAACACTCGATCCTTGTGTCATGAACAATTAATTTATACCTGGGACACACATTCAGAACAACTTTACAGAAATATTCATTAATTATCCTTATAATTTAATATCCACATGAATTATAACCCAGAGAGGATTAGTGGTATTGAGTTGGTTTTAACAGTAGCAGAAGTCCCTGATGCCTCGAACAACAAAGAGTTGATCAAAAAATAACACATTCCCCTGCAGGGAGAGAGTTCAGGCTAAAGACAGGAACTTGCTAGCTGTGGCCGCAAGCCAAAACCAACACACCTCATCCCTACAGCTGTGCACAGAGTAAAAAAAAACACAAAAAAAACATTTAGTGTGAGGGTTGAAGCTCACCGGTCCTCACACATGCAGAGATACACACAAACACGGCAACGACGCACACACCAAAACAGACCAGAACAACTTCAGACCTTGGCTGTATTAATGACAGCTCTTCAGACAGACAGTCTCTCTCTTACCATTGTCTGAGGGTGAAGGTGGCTGTCTCTCATCAAGGTCGTCTGCCGAGGACATAGTGCCAGTGGAGGGGGTTCTGGGTAGTCTGCGTTTAAAGTCACCTGAGAGCAGGAAGTAGAACACTTCCTCAAACATCATATGTGGAACTCTATAGTGCAAACCACTCATTTAACAGACCACTGAAAACACAGATTAAACGTCAAATCTAATAACATGGTTAGCAGATGTTATTGGTCACATGGTTAGCAGATGTTATTGGTCACATGGTTAGCAGATGTTATTGGTCACATGGTTAGCAGATGTTATTGGTCACATGGTTAGCAGATGTTATTGGTCACATGGTTAGCAGATGTTATTGGTCACATGGTTAGCAGATGTTATTGGTCACATGGTTAGCAGATGTTATTGGTCACATGGTTAGCAGATGTTAATGGTCACATACACATGGTAAGCAGATGTTAATGCGAGTGTAGTGAAATGCTTGTGCTTCTAGTTCCGACAGTGCAGTAATATCTATCAAGTAATCTAACAATTCCACAACAACTACCTTATACACACAAATCTAAAGGGGTTGAATGAGAATATGTACATATAAATATATGGATGAGCGATGACCGAGCAGCATAGGCAAGATGCAGTAGATGGTATAAAATATGGTATATATATATATTTTTTTTAATTTTACCTTTATTTTACTAGGCAAGTCAGTTAAGAACAAATTCTTATTTTCAATGACGGAACACTGGAAGGCCAGTAGGAGGCACTCTTTCCTCTGGTCTAAAAAAATATCCAAATACCCCAGGGCAGTGATTGGGGACACTGCCCTGTGTAGGGTGCAGTCTTTCGGATGGGGACGTTAGTGGGTGTCCTGACTCTCTGAGGTCATTAAAGATCCCATGGCACTTATCGTAAGAGTAGGGGTGTTAACCCCGGTGTCCTGACTCTCTGAGGTCATTAAAGATCCCATGACACTTATCGTAAGAGTAGGGGTGTTAACCCCGGTGTCCTGGCTGAATTCCCAATCGGTCCCTCATACCATCACGGTCACCTAATAATCCCCAGTTTACAATTGGCTCATTCATCCCCCTCCTCTCCCCTGTAACTATTCCCCAGGTCGTTGCTGCAAATTCCAGACTAAAAACCTTCTTTGCTTTGAGGATAATGCAGTGCCACTGTCGCGGCCCGCTAACAGGGACTGCGCCTCTCCTTCTCCGTGACCGACGTGAATAAAACAACTGAACGTGTTAACCCTCGCAAGGCTGCTGGCCCAGATGGCATCCCAAGCTGCGTCCTCAGAGCATGCTCAGACCAGCTGGCTGGTGTGTTTACGGACATATTCAATCTCTCTATATCCCAGTCTGCTGTCCCCACATGCTTCAAGAGGGCCACCATTGTTCCTGTACCCAAGAAGGCAAAGATAGCTGAAATAAATGACTATTGCCCGTAGCACTCACTTCTGTCAGCATGAAGTGCAACTCAATCATCAAGTTTGCAGATGACACAACAGTAGTGGGCTTGATTACCAACAATGACGAGACAGCCTACAGGGTGGAGGTGAGGGCACTCGGAGTGTGGTGGCTGGAACCCTAACCCTCTCACTCAACATCAACAGAACAAAGGAGATGATCGTGGACTTCAGGAAACAGCAGAGGGAGCACCCCTATCCACATCGACAGGACAGTAGTTAAGAAGGTGGAAAGTTCAACGACAAACTGAAATGGTCCACCCACACAGACAGTGTGGTGAAGAAGGCGCAGCAGCGCTTCCATGACACCTACACCACCCGATGTCACAGGAAGGCCACATAGATCATCAAGGACAACAACCACCCGAGCCACTGCCTGTTCACCCCGCTACCCTCCAGAAGGCGAGGTCTGTACAGGTGCTTCAACGCTGGGACTGAGAGACTGAAAAACAGCTTCTATCTCAAGGCCATCAGACTGTTAAACAGCCATCACTAGCCCAGAGAGGCTGCTGTCTACATTGAGACCCAATCACTGGCCACTTTAATAAATGGATCACTAGTCACTTTACACAATGCCACTCTAAATAATGTCACTTAATAATGTTTACATATCTTACATTACTCATATCCCATGTGTATATTGGGGTCTCATTGGGGCGGCAGGGTAGCCTAGTGGTTAGAGCGTTGGACTAGTAACCGGAAGGTTGCGAGTTCAAACCCCCGAGCTGACAAGGTACAAATCTGTCGTTCTGCCCCTGAACAGGCAGTTAACCCACTGTTCCCAGGCCGTCATTGAAAAATAAGAATTTGTTCTTAACTGACTTGCCTGGTTAAATAAAGGTACAATTAAAAATAAATAAATAATACATTAAAAAAACTAAATACTGCAGAGTTTCCTAAGGACTCAAAACGAGGCGACCATCTCTGTCAGTGCCACCTTGCACTTCTGTATTTGATATGTATATATACACTGTGTTTTGGTGCCAAAACACAGCCCTACCTATAAATAGGGCCTGGAGTTGTTCCTAGTGAGGTCACATGGTCAGCAGAAACTCTTGGGCCCTACTGATAAGGCCAGTGCTGGGCTGTGTCATGTTTCCTTACCTGGTGTTGTGTTGGTTCATGTTCCCTTACCTGGTGATGTGTTGGTTCATGTTTTTACCTGGTGTTGTGTTGGTTCATGCTCTTATCTGGTGTTGTGTTGGTTCATGCTCTTATCTGGTGTTGTGTTGGTTCATGTTTTTACCTGGTGTTGTGTTGGTTCATGTTCTTATCTGGTGTTGTGTTGGTTCATGTTCTTATCTGGTGTTGTGTTGGTTCATGCTCTTACCTGGTGATGTGTTGGTTCATGTTCTTATCTGGTGTTGTGTTGGTTCATGTTTTTACCTGGTGTTGTGTTGGTTCATGTTCTTATCTGGTGTTGTGTTGGTTCATGTTCTTATCTGGTGTTGTGTTGGTTCATGTTTTTACCTGGTGTTGTGTTGGTTCATGTTTTTACCTGGTGTTGTGTTGGTTCATGTTTTTACCTGGTGTTGTGTTGGTTCATGTTTTTACCTGGGCTCGCTGTGGGGGAGTCCATGGACTGGGACTCACTGCTGCCTCCAGCACTCTCTGAGTCACTACACATCCCCCTGTCCTGGATACCTGATGCCCAGGCTCTCAACGGGCCCTGTCCCCCTCTCAGACCTGGAGGAGAGAGAACCGAGACGAGAGGGGAGGAAAGAGAGAAGCGACAGGAGAGGAAGAGAAAGAGAGAGATAGGTATTAGCAATATGGTAATTGGCCATCAGGTTCTCTAAGATACAAATATTTTGTGTCAGGGTTCTCCCCAAAGAATGTAAGAGATGGGCTGAGACACCTAAAAAAAAATTGGTTTTGCTCTAGATTACAGGAAATGCCCCCTCCCCAGCCAGTCAGCAGCGCCTCCTTGTTAAAACATCCTGGCGAGAACCCTGTGTATCATAACATTTCTTGTGTGTACGTACGGGTTCATTTGGATTTGGCCAATCAGAGTCATGGACAGTTTACGACCTAATCTTACTTGTCACATGCTTTGTAAACAACAGGTGTCGACGATTACTAACGGGCGCTTCCAAACAAGAAGAGAGAAAAACAAATGTTATAATCGCCCTATTCTCACCTGACCTGCTCCGGGCCAACTGTCTGGCTACAGTGTGGCCACAGTATACCAACAGTCTGGCTACAGTATACCAACTGTCTGGCTACAGTGTGGCCACAGTATACCAACAGTCTGGCTACAGTATACCAACTGTCTGGCTACAGTGTGGCTACAGCATACCAACTGTCTGGCGACAGTATACCAACTGTCTGGCTACAGTATACCAACTGTCTGGCTACAGTATACCAACTGTCTGGCTACAGTATACCAACTGTCTGGCTACAGTCTGGCTACAGCATACCAACTGTCTGGCTACAGTGTGGCTACAGCATACCAACTGTCTGGCTACAGTATACCAACTGTCTGGCTACAGTCTGGCTACAGCATACCAACTGTCTGGCGACAGTATACCAACTGTCTGGCTACAGTATACCAACTGTCTGGCTACAGTATACCAACGGTCTGGCTACAGTATACCAACTGTCTGGCTACAGTATACCAACTGTCTGGCTACAGTATACCAACTGTCTGGCTACAGCATACCAACTGTCTGGCTACAGCATACCAACTGTCTGGCGACAGCATACCAACTAACTGGCTACAGTATACCAACTGTCTGGCTACAGTCTGGCTACAGAATACCAACTGTCTGGCGACAGTATACCAACAATCTGGCTAAAGTCTGGCTACAGCATACCAACTATCTGGCTACAGCATACCAACTGTCTGGCTACAGTCTGGCTACAGCATACCAACTGTCTGGCTACAGCATACCAACTGTCTGGCTGCAGTATACCAGCTGTCTGGCTACAGTATGCCAACTGTCTGGCTACAGTCTGGCTACAGCATACCAACAGTCTGGCCACAGCATACCAACAGTCTGGCCGCAGCATACCAACAGTCTGGCTACAGCATACCAACTGTCTGGCTACAGCATACCAACTGTCTGGCTACAGTATACCAACTGTCTGGCTACAGTATACCAAGTGTCTGGCTACAGCATACCAACTGTCTGGCTACAGCATACCAACTGTCTGGCTACAGTTTACCAACTGTCTGGCTACAGCATACCAACTGTCTGGCTACAGTTTACCAACTGTCTGGCTACAGCATACCAACTGTCTGGCTACAGCTTACCAACTGTCTGGCTACAGCATACCAACTGTCTCACAGCATACCAGCTGTAGAGGTACTGTACCTTGTGTTGGGTAGAGGTACTGTACCTTGTGTTGTGTTGGGTAGAGGTACTGTACCTTGTGTTGGGTAGAGATACTGTACCTTGTGTTGTGTTGGGTAGAGGTACTGTACCTTGTGTTGGGTAGAGATACTGTACCTTGTGTTGTGTTGGGTAGAGGTACTGTACCTTGTGTTGGGTAGAGATACTGTACCTTGTGTTGTGTTGGGTAGAGGTACTGTACCTTGTGTTGTGTTGGGTAGAGGTACTGTACCTTGTATTGTGTTGGGTAGAGGTACTGTACCTTGTGTTGTGTTGGGTAGAGGTACTGTACCTTGTGTTGTGTTAGGTAGAGGTACTGTACCTTGTATTGTGTTGGGTAGAGGTACTGTACCTTGTGTTGGGTAGAGGTACTGTACCTTGTATTGTGTTGGGTAGAGGTACTGTACCTTGTGTTGGGTAGAGGTACTGTACCTTGTGTTGTGTTGGGTAGAGGTACTGTACCTTGTGTTGGGTAGGGGTACTGTACCTTGTGTTGGGTGAAGGTACTGTACCTTGTGTTGGGTAGAGGTACTGTACCTTGTGTTGGGTAGAGGTACTGTACCTTGTGTTGGGTAGAGGTACTGTACCTTGTGTTGTGTTGGGTAGAGGTACTGTACCTTGTGTTGTGTTGGGTAGAGGTACTGTACCTTGTGTTGTGTTGGGTAGAGGTACTGTACCTTGTGTTGTGTTGGGTAGAGGTACTGTACCTTATGTTGGGTAGTGGTACTGTACCTTGTGTTTGTGTTAGGTAGAGGTACTGTACCTTGTGTTGTGTTGGGTAGAGGTACTGTATCTTGTGTTGTGTTGGGTAGAGGTACTGTACCTTGTGTTGTGTTGGGTAGTGGTACTGTACCTTGTGTTGTGTTGGGTAGAGGTACTGTACCTTGTGTTGGGTAGTGGTACTGTACCTTGTGTTGTGATGGGTAGAGGTACTGTACCTTGTGTTGGGTAGTGGTACTGTACCTTGTGTTGTGATGGGTAGAGGTACTGTACCTTGTGTTGGGTAGTGGTACTGTACCTTGTGTTGTGATGGGTAGAGGTACTGTACCTTGTGTTGGGTAGTGGTACTGTACCTTGTGTTGTGTTGGGTAGAGGTACTGTACCTTGTGTTGGGTAGTGGTACTGTACCTTGTGTTGTGATGGGTAGAGGTACTGTACCTTGTGTTGGGTAGTGGTACTGTACCTTGTGTTGTGATGGGTAGAGGTACTGTACCTTGTGTTGGGTAGTGGTACTGTACCTTGTGTTGTGTTGGGTAGAAGGTACTGTACCTTGTGTTGTGATGGGTAGAGGTACTGTACCTTGTGTTGGGTAGTGGTACTGTACCTTGTGTTGTGATGGGTAAGAGGTACTGTACCTTGTGTTGGGTAGTGGTACTGTACCTTGTGTTGTGTTGGGTAGAGGTACTGTACCTTGTTTTGGGTAGTGGTACTGTACCTTGTATTGTGTTGGGTAGAGGTTTTGTTTACTACTATTGTCTGACTGTGTCTCCGTACCTTGTATGTCCGTGGTGCTGTTGGACCTTTCCCAGGTCGTGACCCCAGAGGACTATCCACCTCGTGCGCCACTCAGGACGTCACCGGAGATGAGGGACACCTGGGACAGGTTACTATGGGAACTGGTGCTGCCCGTTGAACGCTTGTTGAACACAGAAAACCTGGAGAGGGAGGCAGACAGACTGTTAAATATTAACTTGGAGGGGCAAGTTTAGCCCACCCAAGGTCGATGGCCGTGCCCCCACTGAACTCAAATTAGCATAATAAGAAAATTCCCATAAACATGTGTCAGTTTAAGGTAGAGATACAGTATCTGTAGTTTTTTTGTTGCATTGAATGCATTTCTATCCACCAAATACGCGTTTGTCATACTTTAGCATCTGCCGTGAAAGTTTGTTTGTCAGACCAAATTTTCTCACAAAATCGGCAGGTCGCGTTCAAAATGGTTTGACCCGCTTTACAAACCCTCTGAAGTGGATATCTACCCAACTTCTGTCTGTCGTGTCCAAACAGTTTGAGACTCTTTCCCCGAGGACGCCCACAGGCCTCCCAGCAGCAACAACAACAGGATGAGGACGACCCTGGCTTGTACAGGGCCTTCGGAAAGTATTCAGACCTTGACTTTTACACATTTAGTTACATTGCAGCCTTACTCTAAAATCTATTAATGAACCTATTTCCCTCATCGAT
Organism: Oncorhynchus masou masou; assembly: GCF_036934945.1. Taxonomy (NCBI): domain Eukaryota; kingdom Metazoa; phylum Chordata; class Actinopteri; order Salmoniformes; family Salmonidae; genus Oncorhynchus; species Oncorhynchus masou. The sequence continues at coordinate 28,502 of NW_027010016.1, forward strand.
CTAAACACAATACCCCATAATGACATCACAATACCCCATAATGACATCACAATACCCCATAATGACATCACAATACCCCATAATGACATCACAATACCCCATAATGACATCACAATACCCCATAATGACAAAGCGATAACAGTTTTTTAGACATTTTTGCAAGCGTATTAAAAATAAAACAGAAATACCTAATTTACAGGGCCTCCCGAGTGGGGACACGGTCTAAGGCACTGCATCGCTATAAGGCGTCCCTTTAAACCCGGGTTCGTGTGTCGCAGCCGGCCCCCCTGGCTTTTAATTGGCCCAGTGTCATCCGGGTTAGGGGAAGGAATGTTCTAGTCATCGCGCTCTAGAGACCCCTTGGCAGGCCGGGCGCATGCCGCTGTACGGTGTTTCCTTCCTTCCCCCTGTCCTTTGTGATTCCTGGTTAAGCGTAGCAGTGTGTAAAAAAACAGTGCGTGTTTCAGGAGGCTCTGGACCGTCGACTCTCCCGAGTCCGTATGGGAGTTGCAGTGACAGGACAAGGGTAGTCATTTAGGCAGGTTACCTTCGTGTTCTTGGGCCCAGGGACTATGGTGGTCTGCTTGAAACGTGTAGCTTTACAGACTCGGTCAGGGAGAGTTTAAAAAATGTCAGTGAAGACACTTGCCAGTTGGTCAGCGCATGCTCGGAGAATACGTCCTGGTAATCCGTCTGCGCCCTGCGGCCTTGTGAATGTTGACCTGTTTAAAGGTCTTACTCATCGGCTATGGAGAGTGGGATCACACAGTTGTCCGGAACAGCTGGTGCTCTCATGCATGCTTCAGTGTTGCTTGCCTTGAAGTGAGCATATTACTCATTTAGCTCGTCTGGTAGGCTCGTGTCACAGGGCAGCTCGCGGCTATGCTTCCCTTTGTCGTCTGTAATAGTTTGCAGGCCCTGCCACATCCAACGATGCCACATAAGACGAGCGTCGGAGCCGGGGTGTAGTACGATTCAATCTCAGTCCTGTATTGACGCTTTGCCTGTTTGATGGTTCGTCAGAGGGCAGAGCGGGGTTTCTTATAAGCATCAGAGTCCAGCTCCTCGAAAGTTGCTGCTCTACCCTTTAGATCAGTGTGTCCTGTAGTTTAGCTTCATCTGACCATTGTTTTTATAGACCGAGTCACTGGTACTTCCTGCTTTAGTTGTTGCAAATTCTGAGGCTGGTAACTCTAATGAACTCATCCTCTGCCAGCAGAGGTAACTCTGGGTCTTCCTTTCCTGTGGTGGTCCTCATGAGAGCCAGTTTCATCATAGCGCTTTATGGTTTTTTGAAAGTTCTTGAAATTTTCCGGATTGACTGACTTCCATGTCTTAAAGTAATGATAGGGCTATCTTCTGTATACCACCCCTACCTTGTCACAACACAACTGATTGGCTCAAACACATTAAGAAGGAAATAAATTCCATAAATGTACTTTTAAGACGGCACACCTGTTAATTGAAATGCATTCCAGGTGACGACCTCATGAAGCTGGTTGAGAGAATGCCAAGAGTGTGCAAAGCAGTCATCAAGGCAAAGGGTGGCTACTTTGACGAATGTCAAATATGAAATATATTTTGATTTGTTTAACACTTTTTGGGTTACTACATGATTCCAGTGTTGACGTCTTCACTATTATTCTACAATGTAGAAAATAGTAAAAATGAAGAAAACCATTGAATGTGTAGGTGTTCTAAAACTTTTGTTACATGTTACATACATGTTCCCTTTGAGAAACATTGATTTAATCACTCAAGTAGAGCGCTGAACTTTTTGAGCTAGTTCAAAACGCTGAGCCAGAATCCCACACTCAATCTACTGTGCTACATTCAGTGCTCTCCACAGTTATTTCCTCAGGAAGGGCTCGAATTCAACTCTCTCCCTACTACTCTCTCTCTCTCCTAACTCACTCTCTCTCCTAACTCACTCTCTCTCCCTAACTCACTCTCTCCCTAACTCACTCTCTCTCCCTACTCACTATCTCTCCCTACTCACTATCTCTCCCTAACTCACTCTCTCTCCCTACTATCTCACTCTCTCTCTCCCTACTACTCTCTCTCTCCCTAACTCACTCTCTCTCCCCTAACTCACTCTCTCTCCCTAACTCACTCACCCTCCCTAACTCACTCTCTCCCCCTAACTCACTCTCTCTCCCTAAATCACTCACCCTCCCTAACTCACTCTCTCTCCCTACTCACTCACCCTCCCTAACTCACTCACCCTCCCTAACTCACTCTCTCTCCCTAACTCACTCTCTCCCCTAACTCACTCTCTCTCCCTAACTCACTCTCTCTCCCTAACTCACTCACCCTCCCTAACTCACTCACCCTCCCTAACTCACTCTCCCTCCCTAACTCACTCTCTCTCCCTAACTCACACTCTCTCCCTAACTCACTCTCTTTCCCTAACTCACTCTCTCTCCCTAACTCACTCACCCTCCCTAACTCACTCACCCTCCCTAACTCACTCTCTCTCCCTAACTCACTCTCTCTCCCTAACTCACTCACCCTCCCTAACTCACTCTCTCTCCCTACTCACTCACCCTCCCTAACTCACTCACTCTCTCTCCCTAACTCACTTTCTCTCCCTAACTCACTCTCTCTCTCCCCTAACTCACTCTCTCTCCCTAACTCACTCTCTCTCCCTAACTCACTCACCCTCCCTAACTCACTCACCCTCCCTAACTCACTCTCTCTCCCTACTCACTCACCCTCCCTAACTCACTCACCCTCCCTAACTCACTCTCTCTCCCTACTCACTCACCCTCCCTAACTCACTCTCTCTCCCTAACTCACTCTCTCTCCCTAACTCACTCTCTCTCCCTAACTCACTCACTCACCCTCCCTAACTCACTCTCCCTACTACTCTCTCTCCCTACTACTCAATTCAATTCAATTCAAGGGCTTTATTGACATGGGAAACATGTGTGGGAAACATGTGTTAACATTGCCAAAGCAAGTAAGGTAGCAAGTAAGGTCTCTCCCTAACTCACTCACTCTCCCTAGGCTCGAATTCAACTCTCTCCCTACTACTCTCTCTCTCTCCTAACTCACTCTCTCTCCCTAACTCACTCTCTCTCCCCTAACTCACTCTCTCTCCCTACTCACTCTCTCCCTACTCACTCACCCTCCCTAACTCACTCTCCCTACTACTCTCTCTCCCTACTACTCAATTCAAGGGCTTTATTGGCATGGGAAACATGTGTGGGAAACATGTGTTAACATTGCCAAAGCAAGTAAGGTAGCAAGTAAGGTCTCTCCCTAACTCACTCACTCTCCCCTACTCACTCTCCCTACTCGCTCTCCCTACTCACTCTCCCTCCCTTACTCTCTCTCTCCTTACTCTCCCCCTCCCCTACTCGCTCTCCCCTTACTCCCTCCCTCCCTTATACTCTCTCTCCCTTATTCTCTCTCCCTACTCTCTCTCCCTACTCTCTCTCCCTACTCTCTCTCCCTACTCTCTCTCCCTACTCTCTCTCCCTACTCTCTCTCCCTCTGTCCTTCTCCCCCAAACCCCCTCACCCCTTCTATCTCGCTATCTCTCTCTGTCTCATAGTGTTACTCTTTGTGAGAAGTCAGTACTACTGTACACGGACAGTAACAGAACATGGAAGACAATGGGAGTTTATGAGGGAAAAGGCGCCAGTCCACAATCAAACTGAAACTGTTTTCATTTTCTCTCCGATTCTGTTTGTGTCTCTAGCAAAAAAACAAAAGTGAAACTGCAATGAAACACCTGGTTAAACGTTAGGACTTGACGAAAACAAAACAATGACTGAAGACTAAACTTTGACCTTTAGTTGTTGTTTTAAAATGCTTGTTCCAAATGCCCCTATGCCTTGTGTTATTCACTCTCAGTGAACCTTGACGTAGGACTTGTAAGTCCCCCAAAAAATCTAAATGGAGCACAAATCAATATTTAGTGTACTGGCGAGGTCTTTGTGGACTCCGATGTCATTTGAGACAAAGCCTAAGTATGTAAGTGAGTATAAGTTGACTAACCGTTCATCAACGGAGAAGGACTCCATGTGTAACTGATCTTTGGGAAGATTACGGACAAACTCGGCGTATCTCTGTCCAGGCTCGTACATCTTAGCGTTTTCACACAGGGCCTGGTAGTGGCCGGGGAGAGACACGGTCTGGGCCTGCTGCAGCTGGAGCCAGTTGACGGTCACCTGGAGAAGAGAGAGAGAGAGAGGAAAGATAGAATGCTTTCAAATAGGATTTCCGGCATTTTGCCCCTTTAAAAAAAAAAAAAAACAACAACATTGGACAATGTTTATATATGACACCCTTATATACAGACCCATTTTGATCAGATTCAGATAAACTCCGGAGCTATACTCATGTCAAGCCTGGCTCCTGATACTCCTGAAGAGACTATAACTTACAGCTTTGAGTGTGAGGTCACACTGAGCCAGCAGTTCTCTGATCTGAATGAGGATGTCTGTCTTGGTGCTGGCCAGCTCTGCCCTCCTGGCTCCTGCATCAGTTACACACACTCTGTACTGGTCTCTGGCATCCTCAGCCTGAGATAGAGAGATAGAGAGAGAGATAGAGAGATAGAGAGAGAGAGAGAGAGAGAGAGAGAGAGAGAGAGAGAGAGATAGAGAGAGATAGAGAGAGATAGAGAGAGGGAGAGGAATGGGCATAACCTGTTATCTGAATGAGTGTGGATCTATCTCACCTGTTATTATCTGAATGAGTGTGGATCTATCTCACCTGTTATTATCTGAATGAGTGTGGATCTATCTCACCTGTTATTATCTGAATGAGTGTGGATCTATCTCACCTGTTATTATCTGAATGAGTGTGGATCTATCTCACCTGTTATTATCTGAATGAGTGTGGATCTATCTCACCTGTTATTATCTGAATGAGTGTGGATCTATCTCACCTGTTATTATCTGAATGAGTGTGGATCTATCTCACCTGTTATTATCTGAATGAGTGTGGATCTATCTCACCTGTTATTATCTGAATGAGTGTGGATCTATCTCACCTGTTATTATCTGAATGAGTGTGGATCTATCTCACCTGTTATTATCTGAATGAGTGTGGATCTATCTCACCTGTTATTATCTGAATGAGTGTGGATCTATCTCACCTGTTATTATCTGAATGAGTGTGGATCTATCTCACCTGTTATTATCTGAATGAGTGTGGATCTATCTCACCTGTTATTATCTGAATGAGTGTGGATCTATCTCACCTGTTATTATCTGAATGAGTGTGGATCTATCTCACCTGTTATTATCTGAATGAGTGTGGATCTATCTCACCTGTTATTATCTGAATGAGTGTGGATCTATCTCACCTGTTATTATCTGAATGAGTGTGGATCTATCTCACCTGTTATTATCTGAATGAGTGTGGATCTATCTCACCTGTTATTATCTGAATGAGTGTGGATCTATCTCACCTGTTATTATCTGAATGAGTGTGGATCTATCTCACCTGTTATTATCTGAATGAGTGTGGATCTATCTCACCTGTTATTATCTGAATGAGTGTGGATCTATCTCACCTGTTATTATCTGAATGAGTGTGGATCTATCTCACCTGTTATTATCTGAATGAGTGTGGATCTATCTCACCTGTTATTATCTGAATGAGTGTGGATCTATCTCACCTGTTATTATCTGAATGAGTGTGGATCTATCTCACCTGTTATTATCTGAATGAGTGTGGATCTATCTCACCTGTTATTATCTGAATGAGTGTGGATCTATCTCACCTGTTATTATCTGAATGAGTGTGGATCTATCTCACCTGTTATTATCTGAATGAGTGTGGATCTATCTCACCTGTTATTATCTGAATGAGTGTGGATCTATCTCACCTGTTATTATCTGAATGAGTGTGGATCTATCTCACCTGTTATTATCTGAATGAGTGTGGATCTATCTCACCTGTTATTATCTGAATGAGTGTGGATCTATCTCACCTGTTATTATCTGAATGAGTGTGGATCTATCTCACCTGTTATTATCTGAATGAGTGTGGATCTATCTCACCTGTTATTATCTGAATGAGTGTGGATCTATCTCACCTGTTATTATCTGAATGAGTGTGGATCTATCTCACCTGTTATTATCTGAATGAGTGTGGATCTATCTCACCTGTTATTATCTGAATGAGTGTGGATCTATCTCACCTGTTATTATCTGAATGAGTGTGGATCTATCTAACCTGTTATTATCTGAATGAGTGTGGATCTATCTCACCTGTTATTATCTGAATGAGTGTGGATCTATCTCACCTGTTATTATCTGAATGAGTGTGGATCTATCTCACCTGTTATTATCTGAATGAGTGTGGATCTATCTCACCTGTTATTATCTGAATGAGTGTGGATCTATCTCACCTGTTATTATCTGAATGAGTGTGGATCTATCTCACCTGTTCAATTCTTTCAGAACTACACAGGAGCCTTGGAGGCCCTCTAACAGGCTAGTTATACATCAGTAACACAGGGTACGGAGATCAGTAACACAGGGTACAGAGATCAGCCACACAGGGGTACAGAGATCAGTAACACAGGGGTACAGAGATCAGTAACACAGGGGTAGGAGATCAGTAACACAGGGGCACGGAGATCAGTAACACAGGGTACGGCGGAGATCAGTAACACAGGGGTACGGAGATCAGTAACACACAGGATCAGTAACACAGGGGAGTACGGAGATCAGTAACACAGGGGTACAGAGATCAGTAACACAGGGGTACGGGAGATCAGTAACACAGAGGGTACGGAGATCAGTAACACAGGGGCACGGAGATCAGTAACACAGGGGTACAGAGATCAGTAACACAGGGGTACAGAGATCAGTAACACAGGGGTACAGAGATCAGTAACACAGGTACAGAGATCAGTAACACAGGGGTACAGAGATATTAACAGGGTACAGAGTCAATGCATGCTACAGGGAGTGCAGTCAGTAACACAGAGTGGAGATCATCTAACCTGAAGTACGGATATCAGTAACACAGGGGTACGGAGATCAGTAACACAGGGTACAGAGATCAGTAACACAGGGGTACAGAGATCAGTAACACAGGGGTACAGAGATCAGTAACACAGGGGTACAGAGATCAGTAACACAGGGGTACGGAGATCAGTAACACAGGGGTACAGAGATCAGTAACACAGGGGTACAGAGATCAGTAACACAGGGGTACAGAGATCAGTAACACAGGGTACAGAGATCAGTAACACAGGGGTAGAGATCAGTAACACAGGGGTACAGAGATCAGTAACACAGGGGTATAGAGATCAGTAACACAGGGGTACAGAGATCAGTAACACAGGGGTACGGAGATCAGTAACACAGGGGTACGGAGATCAGTAACACAGGGGTACAGAGATCAGTAACACAGGGGTACAGAGATCAGTAACACAGGGGTACAGAGATCAGTAACACAGGGGTACAGAGACCAGTAACACAGGGGTACGGAGATCAGTAACACAGGGGTACGGAGATCAGTAACACAGGGGTACGGAGATCAGTAACACAGGGGTACAGAGATCAGTAACACAGGGGTACAGAGATCAGTAACACAGGGGTACAGAGATCAGTAACACAGGGGTACAGAGATCAGTAACACAGGGGTACAGAGATCAGTAACACAGGGGTACAGAGATCAGTAACACAGGGGTACAGAGATCAGTAACACAGGGGTACAGAGATCAGTAACACAGGGGTACGGAGATCAGTAACACAGGGGTATGGAGATCAGTAACACAGGGGTACGGAGATCAGTAACACAGGGGTACGGAGATCAGTAACACAGGGGTACGGAGATCAGTAACACAGGGGTACAGAGATCAGTAACACAGGGGTACGGAGATCAGTAACACAGGGGTACAGAGATCAGTAACACAGGGGTACAGAGATCAGTAACACAGGGGTACAGAGATCAGTAACACAGGGGTACAGAGATCAGTAACACAGGGGTACAGAGATCAGTAACACAGGGGTACAGAGATCAGTAACACA
>NW_027010017.1:0-2500 GCF_036934945.1 Oncorhynchus masou masou
CTAACAGACAGTAACACAATCACCCCTAACAGACAGTAACACAACCACCCCTAACAGACAGTAACACAATCACCCCTAACAGACAGTAACACAATCACCCCAAACAGACAGTAACACAATCACCCCAAACAGACAGTAACACAATCACCCCTAACAGACAGTAACACAATCACCCCAAACAGACAGTAACACAATCACCCCTAACAGACAGTAACACAATCACCCCTAACAGACAGTAACACAATCACCCCAAACAGACAGTAACACAATCACCCCAAACAGACAGTAACACAATCACCCCTAACAGACAGTAACACAATCACCCCTAACGAGACAGTAACACAATCACCCCTAACAGACAGTAACACAATCACCCCTAACAGACAGTAACACAATCACCCCTAACAGACAGTAACACAATCACCCCTAACAGACAGCAACACAACCAGAAACAAACTGTCTAACAGCCTAACAGTCTAACAGCCTAACAGTCTAACAGCCTAACAGTCTAACAGTCTAACAGTCTAGCAGCCTAACAGCCTAACAGTCTAACAGTCTAACAGTCTAACAGTCTAACAGTCTAACAGTCTAACAGCCTAACAGCCTAACAGTCTAACAGTCTAACAGTCTAACAGTCTAACAGTCTAACAGCCTAACAGTCTAACAGTCTAACAGTCTAGCAGCCTAACAGCCTAACAGTCTAACAGTCTAACAGTCTAACAGTCTAACAGTCTAACAGTCTAGCAGCCTAACAGCCTAACAGTCTAACAGTCTAACAGCCTAACAGCCTAACAGTCTAACAGCCTAACAGTCTAACAGCCTAACAGTCTAACAGTCTAACAGTCTAACAGTCTAACAGCCTAACAGCCTAACAGTCTAACAGTCTAACAGCCTAACAGCCTAACAGCCTAACAGTCTAACAGTCTAACAGTCTAACAGCCTAACAGCCTAACAGTCTAACAGCCTAACAGTCTAACAGTCTAACAGTCTAACAGCCTAACAGCCTAACAGTCTAACAGCCTAACAGCCTAACAGTCTAACAGTCTAACAGTCTAACAGCCTAACAGGGATCTGATGAATGCCGCTGCACTCCATTAATTCCTGAGTACAATGGAGGCTGCCAACGGGGCCAAGGGGAGTATTACTGTACCTCTGGCGATGGAGTGATATTTATGCAGCACACTGTGTGAGGCAGGTGTTAAAAATGGGCTGGGTGCGTTCACCCAAGGTGGCCCAACCTGTTAGAGAGAGGAACCAGCAGGGTTGGGGAGGAGTGGGACAGTACCTCTGACTCTGTGGTGAGCCAGCTCAGAAGGTTGTGATCGTTCCTGATAATTCTATGGCACACTATGTGACACAGGTGTTAAGATTGACCTCTTCCGTGGGCTGGTGCGTGGAGCTGGTCACCCGAGACAGATCAGCCTGTTAGTTACAGAGCTACCAGCTACAGTACAGTAGCTGTCTGCTACTTCCCCACCGTCAGGTGGGGCTGGCATGAGGCGGCAGGAGCCCCTGCTGTCATCACACCTGTCTGCATCACGGGTGGCCCACACAGTCCTAACTCACCTCCTCCTTTACCTTAAACCTCTTCCCTCTCTCCTCCCCTCCCCTCCCCTTCTACCTTAAACCTCTCTCCTCTCCTCCCCCTTCTACCTTAAACCTCTCTCTCTCTCTCTCCTCTCCTTCCCTTCTACCTTAAACCTCTTCCCTCTCTCTCCTCCCCTTCTAACTTAAACCTCTCTCCTCCCCTCTCCTCCCCCTCTACCTTAAACCTCTCTCCTCTCCCCTCCCCTTCCTAACTTAAACCTCTCTCCCTCTCCTCCTCTCCTCTCCTCCCCTTCTACCTTAAACCTCTCTCCTCTGCTCTCCTCCCCTTCTACCTTAAACCTCTTCCCTCTCTCCTCCCCTTCTACCTTAAACCTCTCTCTCCTCCCCCCCTCTCCTCCCCCTCTACCTTAAACCTCTCTCCTCTCCTCTCCCTCTCCTCTCCTCTCCTCTCCTCTCCCTCTCCTCTCTCCCTCTCCTCTCCTCTCCTCTCCTCTCCTCTACCTTAAACCTCTCCCTCTCTCCTCCCCCTTCTACCTTAAACCTCTCTCCTCTCCTCCCCTTCTACCTTAAACTTCTCGCCTCTCCTCCCCCTCTACCTTAAATCTCTTCCTTCTCTCCCTCTCCTCTCCTCCCCCTTAAACCCCTCTCCTCTCCTCCCCCTCTACCTTAAACCTCTCCTCTCCTCCTCTCCATCTTCCACCATCTACCTCTTCCCTCTCTGTACCACCACCTCTCCTCTACCCATCCTCCCATCCTCCTTCTCTCTCCTACCTCCTCCTCCTCCTCTTCCCATCCTCCACATCCTCCTCCTCTTCTCTCTCTCCTACCTCCTCCTCTTCTTCCCATCCTCCACCTCCTCATCCTCTTCCCATCCCTCCACCTCCTCCTCCTCTCTCTCTCCTACCTCCTCCTCCTCTTCCCATCCTCCATCCCCTCCTCCTTCTTCCCATCC
>NW_027010017.1:7500-10000 GCF_036934945.1 Oncorhynchus masou masou
GAGAGAGAGAGAGAGAGAGAGAGAGAGAGAGAGAGAGAAAGAGAGAGAGGGAGAGAGAGAGAGAGAGAGAGAGAGAGAGAGAGAGAGAGAGAGAGAGAGAGATGATGATCAAAGATGAATTGATGGAAAGTGGTGGAAAGTGGTGTTGGGGGAAAACATACGACATTATAAAATCCACACATATTTCTATCCACAGGGCCGTGGGGTGAGACAGGGATGCAGCTTAAGCCCCACCCACTTCAACATATATATCAATAAATTGGTGAGGGCACTAGAACAGTCTGCAGCACCCGGCCTCACCCTACTAGAATCTGGCAGAATCTGCAGATGATCTGGTGCTTCTGTCACCAACCAAGGGGGGCCTACATCTGCACAGATTCTGTCAGACCTGGGCCTTGACAGTAAATCTCAGTAAGACCAAAATAATGGTTTTCCAAAAAGGTGGGAGTCGCCAGGAACACAAATACAAATTCCATCTAGACACTGTTGCTCTAAAGCACACAAACTATCCATACTCGGCCTAAACATCAGCACTCAGGTAACTTCCACAAAGCTGTGGACGAGCTGAGAGACAAGAAGGGCATTCTATGCCATAAAAAGGAACATAACATTCCACATTCCAATTAGGATCTGGCAAAAAAATACTTGAATTAGTTAAAGAACCCATTGGAAAAGCGGGATACCCAGTCAGTTGTACAACTGAAATGTGTCTTCCACATTCAACTGAATCAGAGAGGTGCAGGGGCTGCCATAATCTTCATCCATGGCACCCAGGGAACAGTAGTTTAACTGCCTTGCTCAGGGGTAAAACAACTAATTTTTACATTGTCAGCTCAGTGATTTGATCCAGCAACCTTTCAATTATTGGCTCAACGCTCTACCCACTAGGCTACCTGCCCCTTCATGGTTGTGAGATCTGGGGTCTGCTCACCAACCAACAACTCATTAAATGGGACAAACACCAAATTGAGACTGCATGCAGAATTCTGAAAAGATATCCTCCATGTACAACGTAGAGCACCAAATAATGCATGCAGAGCAGAATTAGGCCGATACCCACTAATGATCAAAATCCAGAAAAGAGACGTTCAATTCTAGGGAGAAAGAGAGAGAGAGGAGAGAGAGGAGAGAGAGGGAGGGAGAGGAGGAGAGAGAGAGAGAGAGAGAGGGAGAGAGAGAGAGGGAGAGAGAGAGAGGAAGAGAGAGGGAGAGGGAGGGAGAGAGGAGAGGACAGAGAGAGAGCGAGAGAGAGAGAGGGAGAGAGAGAGAGGGAGAGAGGGAGAGGAGAGAGGGGGACAGAGAGGAAGCGGGCAGCCAGAACTAAACCAGGCTCTAACACAATAGGACTCTGGAGCTCAGCCAGGTCACAAGGTCATCAGAGGATATACACTACTGCTCTTGTCCTCTACCACACTCTGACACATATTCTCTGCATTTTTTTTTCTCTCAACTGAGACATACAGTACACACACATTAAAACAAACACATACATGCAAAAGTTACTATTCTTTGTTATTTAAATGGATAGCAAAATCATGATAGCAATTAACACATCTTAACTGCAGCATGTGTCTTTCCCAACCAAATCAAAATACCTCTCCTTTGGACAATGATGGGATGTCAGCCAGCAATTATTTTAAGATATATGGAATTATTTTAAGAAGGTCAAACCAAGTATCATTTTGCTATTTGATTAAACATTTTATGACCCCTTGAAGTATAACAAAAATATATAAAACATTTATAAAAAATGTTTTGGGCCTTACTGCTATTAGCCCATGTAGAAGCATTGAATAACAGATTCACTACATGGAACAACAGACAGTCCCCAAAACATAGAAAGGAAGTTTGTTCTGAAGTGTCTGTTCTATATCTGAGAGACAGAAGAAATATGTTTGTTTACTTGAATGTAATCCTTATTTTTAACACTAAACAGTCTCTACATACAGTTCATAAATGTTTTGAACGTGGTACCGGGGACCTTAAGACGAGTCTTGTGAGCTCTAGGACCAAACAACATGTACTGTACGTGCACGGAATAGTTTGCAGACCAAACCGCTCGGACACTACAGACTCGATATTCTGGATGTCTCCTGGTCTGACAAACACCACTCTAGCTCTGTGACCTTTCACCTCACATGTCTCCTGGTCTGACAAACACCACTCTAGCTCTGTGACCTTTCACCTCAGATGTCTCCTGGTCTGACAAACACCACTCTAGCTCTGTGACCTTTCACCTCAGATGTCTCCTGGTCTGACAAACACCACTCTAGCTCTGTGACCTTTCACCTCACATGTCTCCTGGTCTGACAAACACCACTCTAGCTCTGTGACCTTTCACCTCAGATGTCTCCTGGTCTGACAAACACCACTCTAGCTCTGTGACCTTTCACCTCAGATGTCTCCTGGTCTGACAAACACCACTCTAGCTCGTGGACCTTTCACCTCAGATGTCTCCTGGTCTGACAAACACCACTCTAGCTCTGTGACTTTCACCTCA
>NW_027010017.1:12500-36494 GCF_036934945.1 Oncorhynchus masou masou
GGTAACTTCCACAAAGCTGTGAACGATCTGAGAGACAAGGCAAGAAGGGCCTTCTATGCCATCAAAAGGAACAGAAATTTCAACATACCAATTAGGATCTGGTTAAAAATACTTGAATCAGTCATAGAGCCCATTGCCCTTACGGTTGTGAGGTCTGGGGTCCGCTCACCAACCAAGACTTCACAAAATGGGACAAACACCAAATTGAGACTCTGCATACAGAATTCTGCAAAAATATCCTCCATGTACAACGTAGAACAACAAATAATGCATGCAGAGCAGAATTAGGCCAATACCCACTAATTATCAAAATCCAGAAAAGAGCTGTTCAATTCTAAAACCACCTAAATGGAAGCGATTCCCAAACCTTCCATAACAAAGCCATCACCTACAGAGAGATGAACCTGGAGAAGTCACCTAAAGCAAGCTGGTCCTGGGGCTCTGTTCACAAACACACCCCACAGAGCCCCAGGACAGCAGCACAATTAGACCAAACCAATCATGAGAAAACAAAAATATAATTACTTGACACATTGGAAAGAATTAACAAAAACAGAGCAAACTAGAATGCTATTTGGCCCTAAACAGAGAGTACACAGTGGCAGAATACCTGTCCACTGTGACTGACCCAAACTTAAGGAAAGCTTTGACTATGTACAGACTTAGTGAGCATAGCCTTGCTATTGAGAAAGGCCGCTATAGACAGACCTGGCTCTCAAGAGAAGGACAGGCTATGTGCATACTGCCCACAAAATGAGGTGGAAACTGAGCTGCACTTCCTAACCTCCTGTCCAACGTATTATCATATTAGAGATACATATTTCCCTCAGATTACACAGATCCACAAAGAATTTGAAAACAAATAAAATGTTGATAAACTCCCATATCTACTGGGTGAAATACCACAGTGTGCATCACAGCAGAAAGATGTGTGACATGTTGCCACAAGAAAGTGCAACCAGTGAAAAACAAACACCATTGTAAATACAACCCATATGTATGCTTATTTATTTTCCCTTGTGTACTTTAACCATTTGTACATTGTTACAACACTGTATATATATATATACATATATGTATAATATGACATTTGTAATGTCTTTATTGTTTTGAAACTTCTGTATGTGTAATGTTTACTGTTAATTTTTATTGTTTATTTCACTTTTGTATATTATCTACCTCACTTGCTTTGGCAATGTTAACACATGTTTCCCATGCCGATAAAGCCCCTTGAATTGAATTGAATTGATAGAGAGCAAGAGAGAGACAGATGGAGAAAAATAAAGAATGTAGTGGGAGACCAAACATCCCTCTTAACCTCAGGAGTTGTTGTCTCTCTCACTCTCTGTCCTCTCTCACTCTCTGTCTCTCTCCTCTCTCTCTCTCACTCTCTGTCTCTCTCACTCTCACTCTCTGTCTCTCTCCTCTCTCTCTCTCTCACTCTCTCACTCTCTGTCTCTCTCCCTCCCCCTCTCATCTCTCTCTCTCTCTCTCCCTCTCTCTCTCTCTCACTCTCTGTCTCTCTCTCTCTCTCTCTCTCTCTCTCACTCTCTGTCTCTCTCCCTCTCTCTCTCTCTCACTCTCTGTCTCTCTCCCTCTCCTCTCTCTCTCTGTCTCTCTCACTCTCTGTCTCTCTCTCTCTCCTCTCTCTCTCCTCTCTGTCTCTCTCACTCTCTGTCTCTCCCTCTCTGTCTCTCTCCTCTATCTCTCTCTCTCTCACTCTCTGTCTCTCTGTCTCCTCCCTCTCTCTCTCTCACTCTCTGTCTCTCTCCCTCTCTCTCTCTCTCTCTCACTCTCTGTCTCTCTCCCTCTCCCCTCTCTGTCTCTCTCACTCTCTGTCTCTGTCTCTCTCTCTCTCTCACTCTCACTCTCTGTCTCTCTCTCCTCTCTCACTCTCTGTCTCTCTCACTCTCTGTCTCTGTCTCTCTCCTCTCTCTCTCTCTCTCTCTCTCTCTCTCTCTCTCTTTCCTCTCACTCTCTGTCTCTCTCACTTTCTCTCTCTCTCTCCCTCTCTCTCTCTCTCTCTCTCCTCTCATCCTATCTCTCTCTCTCTCTCTCTCTCTCTCTCACTCTTCTCTCTCTCTCTCCCTCCCTATCTCTCTCTCTCTCTCTCCCTCTCTCTCTCTCCCTACTCTCTGTCTCTCCTCCTATCTCTCTCACTCTCACTCTCTGTCTCTCTCACTCTCTCCCTCTCCTCTGTCTCTCACTCTGTCTCTTTCTCCTCTCTCTCTCTTCACCATGCAAAAATGCCCTTCAGTTCATTGTCTGTCCCAGATCTCCATGACACCTCTGCAGCTCAGCTTAGAGCTGTGTTAAAAACAACAACAACACCATTATCTATAATTATGTTAATGCTGGCCTGCTCTTTTCCCCACATTGCTCAGGTGTGGAATACAGAGTGGTGGATTCTGTTCCACTACAAACAACATTCCTGACTGAATGGTAGGTAGAGAGGAGGTATGACAGAGAGGCAGATAACCAATGGGTATTCTGGAAATTACAAAAGGGGGGCGGAGGTATTGCCTTGACGTTCCTTGAGTGTGTGTGGATTTGTGTGTGTGACTTTTCTTTCTGTGAATGCCTTTTGTATGAGGTTGTGTGTTGTGTGTGTGTGTGTGTGTGTGGGAGGAAGAGAGAGATAGAGAGTGATTTGGCCCTACACAGAGAGTACACAGCGGCAGAATACCTGACCACTGTGACTGACCCAAAAATTAAGGAAAGCTTTGACTATGTACAGACTCAGTGAGCATAGCCTTGCTATTGAGAAAGGCCGCGTAGGCAGATGGCTCTCAAGAGAAGACAGGCTATGTGCTCACTGCCCACAAAATGAGGTGGAAACTGAGCTGCACTTCCTAACCTCCTGCCCAATGTATGACAATATTAGAGAGACATATTTCCTCAGATTACACAGATCCACAAAGAATTCGAAAACAAATCAATTTTGATAAACTCCCATATCTACTGGGTGAAATTCCACAGTGTGCCATTACAGCAGCAAGATTTGTGACCTGTTGCCATGAGAAAAGGGCAACCAGTGAAGAACACACACCATTGTAAATACAACCCATATTTATGCTTATTTATTTTTTTATCTTGTGTCCCTTACAATTTGTACATTGTTAAAACACTGTATATATATATAATATGACATTTGTAATGTCTTTATTGTTTTGAAACTTCTGTATGTGTTTACTGTTAATTTTTATTGTTTTTTTCACTTTATATATTATCTACCTCACTTGCTTTGGCAATGTTAACACATGTTTCCCATGCCAATAAAGCCCTTGAATTGAATTGAATTGAGTGAAGGAAAGGTGTGTATGTGTTTGTTGGTGTGTACGTGTGTGTGTTTGAATGTGTCTGCCAGTGTGAAGGAAGGAAAAGCGAGTGTCTCCTCTGTGATTGATAATGAAAGACTTGCTTGGAGCAGCAGGGCTACCTCTCTGTCTCTCCTCTGTCTCTCTCTCTCTCTCTCTCTCTCTCTCTCTCTCTCTCTCTCTCTCAATTCAATTCAAGGGCTTTATTGGCATGGGAAACATGTGTTAACATTGCCAAAGCAAGTAAGGTAGATAATATATAAAGTGAATATATAAAGTGAAATAAACAATACAAATTAACAGTAAACATCACACATACAGAAGTTTCAAAACAATAAAGATATTACAAATGTCATATTCTCTCTCTGTCTCTCTCTCTCTCTCTCTCTCTAATTCTCTCTGTCTCTCTCTATCTCTCTGTCTCTGTCGCTCTCTCACTCTCTCTCTAATTCTCTCTGTCTCTCTCTTTTTTCTCTTTTGTCTCTCTTTGTCTCTCTCTGTCTCTCTCTCTCTCTCTCTCTCTCTCTCTCTGTCTCTCTCTGTCTGTCTCTCTCTCTATCTCTCTGTTATCCTGCTACTGCCTGAATTATACCAGATCACAGTATAATTACCCTCCATGAATTGTACCAGCTCACAGTATAATTATCCTGCTACTGCCTGAATTATACCAGCTCAGAGAAGATTTATCCTGCTACTGGCTGAATTATACCAGCTCACAGAAGATTTAACCTGCTACTGGCTGAATTATACCAGCTCACAGTGTAATTACCCTCCATGAATTATACCAGCTCACAGTGTAATTACCCTCCATGAATTATACCAGCTCACAGAATTATACCAGCTCACAGTGTAATTACCCTACATTAATTATACCAGCTCACAGTGTAATTACCTCCATTAATTATACCAGCTCACAGTGTAATTACCCTCCATGAAATATACCAGCTCACAGTGTAATTACCATCCATGAAATATACCAGCTCACAGTGTAATTATCCTCCATGAATTATACCAGCTCACAGTGAAATTATCCTGCTACTGGCTGAATTATACCAGCTCACAGTGGAAATATCCTGCTACTGGCTTATTATACCAGCTCACAGTATAACTACCCTCCATGAATTATACCAGCTCACTGTCACGCCTTGGTCTTAGTATTTTGTGTTTTCGTTAATTAGTTGGTCAGGCCAGGGTGTGACATGGGCTTATGTTGTTGTATTTCGTAGGGAGTTTTTTTTTAGTTATTGGGATTGCGGCTGAGTAGGGGTGTTGCATAGGTTTGGCTGCCTGAGGCGGTTCTCAATCAGAGTCAGGTGATTCTTGTTGTCTCTGATTGGGAACCGTATTTAGGTAGCCTGGGTTTCACTTTGTATTTCGTGGGTGATTGTTCATGTCTCTGTGTAGTTTCACCAGACAGGCTGTAATTAGGTTTCACGCTCCGCTTTGTTGTTTTGTATTTGTATCGTCATTTGTTTTCATTAAAAAACATGAGTAACCAACACGCTGCATTTCGGTCCGACTTTCTTGCAACAAACGAAGAACGCCATTACAGAATCACCCGCCACACACGGACCGAGCAGCGTGTTAACAGGCAGGAGCCACAGGAGAGGCAACAGAAGCAGCTTCAGTGGGAGAGGCTGCACCACTTGGAGAATTGGACATGGGAGGAAGAACTGGACGGAAAAGGACCCTGGGCTCAGCCTGGTGAATATCGCCGCCCCAAGGAGGAACTAGAGGCGGCTAAAGCGGAGAGGAGCTGGTATGGAGGAGGCAGCATGGCGACGTGGATGGAAGCCAGGGAATCAGCCCCAAAAATGTATTGGGGGCTTTCAAGGAGTATGGCTACGCCTGGGAGGAGACCTGCGCAAACTCCCTGTGCTTACCGGGATTAGAGAGACCGGGCAGGCACCGTGTTATGCAGTGGTGCGCACGGTGTCCCCAGTGTGGGTGCATAGCCCGGTGCGGTATATTTCTGCTCCGCGTATCGGGCCGGGCTAGATTGAGCATCGAGCCAAATGCCATGAAGCCGGCTCTACGCATCTGGTCCCCAGTGCGTCTCCTTGGGCTGGCTTACATGGCACCAGCCTTGCGCTCGGTGTCTCCTGTTCGCCACATAGCCCAGTGCGGGCTATTCCACCTCCCCGCACTGGCAGGGCAACCGAGAGTATTCAACTGGGTAAGGTTGGGCAGGCTCGGTGCTCAAGAGCTCCAGTGCGCCTGCACGGTCCGGGTCTATCCAGTACCACCTCCACACCCCAGCCTCCGGTAGCAGCTCCCCGCACCAGGCTTCCTGTACGTGTCTTCGGCCCAATACCACCAGTGCCAGCACCACACATCAGGCCTACAGTGCGCCCGCCCTCTCCTGCGCTGTCGGAGCCTTTCTTCTCTCCTGCGCTGTCAGAGTCTCCCGCCTGTTCAGCGCTATCAGAGCCTTTCTCCTCTGCAGCGCTGCCGGAGCAGCTAGAGCTGCCAGTCTGCATGGAGCAGCTAGAGCTGCCAGTCTGCATGGAGCAGCCAGAGCTGTCAGTCTGCTTGGAGCAGCCAGAGCTGCCAGTCTGCATGGAGCTGCCAGTCTGCATGGAGCTGCCAGTCTGCAAGGAGCTGCCAGTCTGCAAGGAGCTGCCAGTCTGCAAGGAGCTGCCAGTCTGCATGGAGTTGCCAGTGTGCATGGAGTTGCCAGTCTGCATGGAGTTGCCAGTCTGCAAGGAGCTGCCAGTCTGCAAGGAGCTGCCAGTCGGCAAGGAGCTGCCAAAGCTGTTAGTCTGCATGGAACAGTCAGAGCTGTCAGTCTGCAAGAAGCTGCCAGAGCTGTCAATCTGCATGGAGCAGCCAGAGCCGCCAGTCAGCATGGAGCAGCCAGAGCCGCCATTCAGCATGAAGCAGCCAGAGCCGTCAGTCTGCCAGGATCCGCCAGTCAGCCAGACTCTTCCAGATCTGCCAGTCAGCCAGACTCTTCCAGATCTGCCAGTCAGCCAGACTCTTCCAGATCTGCCAGTCAGCCAGACTCTTCCAGATCTGCCAGTCAGCCAGATTCTTCCAGATCTGCCAGTAAGCCAGACTATTCCAGATCTGCCAGTCAGCCAGACTATTCCAGATCTGCCAGTCAGCCAGACTCTTCCAGATCTGCCAGTCAGTCAGACTCTTCCAGATCTGCCAGTCAGCCAGACTCTTCCAGATCTGCCAGTCAGCCAGACTCTTCCAGATCTGCCAGTCAGCCAGCCAGTTCTTCCAGATCTGCCAGTCAGTCAGACTCTTCCAGATCTGCCAGTCAGCCAGACTCTTCCAGATCTGCCAGTCAGCCAGACTCTTCCAGATCTGCCAGTCAGCCAGACTCTTCCAGATCTGCCGTCAGTCAGTCAACTAGACTCTTCCAGATCCGCCAGTCAGCCAGGATCTGAGTCAACCAGACTCTTCCAGATCTGCCAGTCAACCAGACTTTTCCAGATTCAACTGATCCCTAGGCTGGGCCAGGATTTCATCTCAGTACTGGGCTTCCTCTCAGTACTGGGCTTCCTCTCAGTGCTGGGCTTTCCTCAGTACTGGGCTGCCCCTCAGTCCCGAGCTGCCCCTCAGTCCCAAGCTGCCCCCTCAGTCCCGAGCTGCCCTCAGTCCCGAGCTTCCCCTCAGTCCCGAGCCTCAGTCATGAGTCATGCTCCTCAGTTCAGTGGGGTTCTGGGTGAGGACTATTAGGCCATGGTCGGCGGCAGGGTGGATCATCCCAGGACGGAAGGAACTATGACATTTATGGGTGGGGTCCACGTCCCGAGCCGGGAACCGCCACCATGGACAGACGCCCACCCGGACCCTCCCTATGGTTTGGAGCTGCGTCCGGGAGTCCGCACCTTTGTGGGGGTTCTGTCACGCCTGGTCTTAGTATTTTGTGTTTTTGTTAATTAGTTGGTCAGGCCAGGGTGTGACATGGGTTTATGTTGTTGTATTTCGTAGTGGGGTTTTTTAGTTATTGGGATTGCGGCTGAGTAGGGGTGTTGGTATAGGTTTGGCTGTGCCTGAGGCGGTTCTCAATCAGAGTCAAGTGATTCTCGTTGTCTCCGATTGGGAACCGTATTTAGTAGCCTGGGTTTCACTTTGTATTTCGTGGGTGATTGTTCCTGTCTTTGTGTAGCTTCACCAGATAGGCTGTAATTAGGTTTCACGTTCCGTTTTGTTGTTTTGTATTTGTATCGTCATTTGTTTTCATTAAAAAACATGAGTAACCAACACGCTGCATTTCGGTCCGATTTCTTTGCGACAAACGAAGAACGCCACAGAATCATCCGCCACACACGGACCGAGCAGCGTGTTAACAGGCAGGAGCCACAGGAGAGGCAACAGAAGCAGCTTCAGTGGGAGAGGCTGCACTCACTCTGGAGAATTGGACATGGGAGGGGAAGAACTGACGGAAAGGACCCTGGGCTCAGCCTGGTGAATATCGCCGCCCAAGGAGGAACTAGAGGCGGCTAAAGCGGAGAGGAGCTGGTATGAGGAGGCAGCATGGCGACGTGGATGGAAGCCAGGGAATCAGCCCCAAACATTAATTGGCGGGGGCTTTCAAGGAGTATGGCTACGCCTGGGAGGAGACCTGCGCGAAAACTCCTCAGCTTACCGGGGGATTAGAGAGACCGGGCAGGCACCGTGTTATGCAGTGGTGCGCACGGTGTCCCCAGTGTGGGTGCATAGCCCGGGTGCGTTATATTTCCTGCCCACAGACGCGGGGCCGGGCTAGATTGAGCATCGAGCCAAATGCCATGAAGCCGGCTCTACGCATCTGGTCCCCAGTGCGTCTCCTTGGGCTGGCTTACATGGCACCAGCCTTGCGCTCGGTGTCTCCTGTTCGCCTACAGCCCAGTGCGGGCTATTCCACCTCCCCGCACTGGCAGGGCAACCGAGAGTATTCAACCGGGTAAGGTTGGGCAGGCTCGGTGCTCAAGAGCTCCAGTGCGCCTGCACGGTCCGGTCTATCCAGTACCACCTCCACACCCCAGCCCTCCGGTAGCAGCTCCCCGCACCAGGCTTCCTGTACGTGTCTTCGGCCCAATACCACCAGTGCCAGCACCACACATCAGGCCTACAGTGCGCCTCGCCTCTCCTGCGCTGTCGGAGCCTTTCTTCTCTCCTGCGCTGTCAGAGTCTCCCCGCCTGTTCAGCGCTATCAGAGCCTTTCTCTCTGCAGCGCTGCCGGAGCAGCTAGAGCTGCCAGTCTGCATGGAGCAGCTAGAGCTGCCAGTCTGCATGGAGCAGCCAGAGCTGTCAGTCTGCTTGGAGCAGCCAGAGCTGGGGTCTGCATGGAGCTGCCAGTCTGCATGGAGCTGCCAGTCTGCAAGGAGCTGCCAGTCTGCAAGGGAGCTGCCAGTCTGCAAGGAGCTGCCAGTCTGCATGGAGTTGCCAGTGTGCATGGAGTTGCCAGTCTGCATGGAGTTGCCAGTCTGGCAAGGAGCTGCCAGTCTGCAAGGAGCTGCCAGTCGGCAAGGAGCTGCCAAAGCTGTTAGTCTGCATGGAACAGTCAGAGCTATCAGTCTGCAAGAAGCTGCCAGAGCTGTCAATCTGCATGGAGCAGCCAGAGTCGCCAGTCAGCATGGAGCAGCCAGGAGCCGCCAGTCAGCATGAAGCAGCCAGAGCCGTCAGTCTGCCAGGATCCGCCAGCGTCAGCCAGGACTCTTCCAGATCTGCCAGTCAGCCAGACTCTTCCAGATCTGCCAGTCAGCCAGACTCTTCCAGATTCGCCAGTCAGCCAGACTCTTCCAGATCTGCCAGTCAGCCAGATTCTTCCAGATCTGCCAGTAAGCCAGACTATTCCAGATCTGCCAGTCAGCCACAGACTATTCCAGATCTGCCAGTCAGCCAGACCTTCCAGATCTGCCAGTCAGTCAGACTCTTCCAGATCTGCCAGTCAGCCAGACTCTTCCAGATCTGCCAGTCAGCCAGACTCTTCCAGATCTGCCAGTCAGCCAGATTCTTCCAGATCTGCCAGTCAGTCAGACTCTTCCAGGATCTGCTAGTCAGCCAGACTCTTCCAGATCTGCCAGTCAACCAGACTCTTCCAGATCTGCCAGTCAACCAGACTCTTCCAGATCCGCTAGTCAACTAGACTCTTCCAGATCCGCCAGTCAGCCAGGATTTGCGGATTCAACTGCCTGGCTGGGCTTCATCTCAGTACTGGGCTTCCTCTCAGTACTGGGCTTCCTCTCCAGTGCTGGGCTTTCTCTCAGTACTGGGCTGCCCTCAGTCCCGAGCTGCCCCTCAGTTCCAAGCTGCCCCTCAGTCCCGAGCTGCCTCAGTCACGAGCTGCCCTCAGCCGCGGAGCTGCCCTCAGTTCAGTGGGGTTCTGGGGTGGGACTATTAGGCCATGGTCGGCGGAAGGAACTATGACATTTATGGAGTGGGGGTCCGCTGCCCCTCAGTCCCGAGCTGCCCAGTCACGAGCTGCCCTCAGTCATGAGCTGCTCCTCAGTTCAGTGGGGTTCTGGGTGGACTATTAGGCCATGGTCGGCGGAAGGAACTATGACATTTATGGAGTGGGGTCCACGTCCCGAGCCGGAACCGCCACCATGGACAGACGCCACCCGGACCCTCCCTATGGTTTGGAGCTGCGTCCGGAGTCCGCACCTTAGGGGGGTTCTGTCACGCCTGGTCTTAGTATTTGTGTTTTCGTTAATTAGTTGGTCAGCCAGGTGTGACATGGGTTTATGTTGTTGTATTTCGTAGTGGGGTTTTTTAGTTATTGGGATTGCGGCTGAGTAGGGGTGTTGCATAGGTTTGGCTGTTGAGGTTTTTGCCCTCAATCAGAGCCGAAGTGATCGTTGTCTCCGATTGGGAACCGTAGATTAGGTAGCCTGGGTTTCACTTTGTATTTCGTGGGTGATTGTTCCTGTCTTTGTGTAGTTTCACCAGATAGGCTGTACTTAGGCTTCACGTTGCGTTTGTTGTTTTGTGTATTTTGTCTCAGTATTTTCATGTATTCGCCATTTGTTTCATTAAACAACATGAGTAACCAACACGCTGCATTTTGGTCCGACTCTCTTGCAACAAACGAAGAACGCTTGTTACACTCACAGTATAATTACCCTCCATGAATTATACCAGCTCACAGTATAATTATCCTGCTACTGCCTGAATTATACCAGCTCACAGTGTAATTACCCCCGATGAATTATACCAGCTCACAGTGTAATTACCTGATGAATTATACCAGCTCACAGTATAATTATCCTGCTACTGCCTGAATTATACCAGCCACAGTGTGTGTGCTTTTGTGTGTGTATTTGTGTGCACTTGTGTTTGCTCGTATGTGTGTTCATGTGTGTTTGCCAGCACATGTGTGTGTGAGTGTCGGTTCCTAGCTGCATCAGCAGTTATCTCCCAGTGAGCAGCAGGCTGTGCCCTGACTGTCCCCAGTGTGGTGGGGTAGACACATGTTACTTCACTCCCCCTAAACATGACCTTCACATACCGACTGCTTACATAAGAGCCTGTATCTACTAGTTATATTGCACACTCAACGCCTACAGCTCTATCTTGCTGCTCCCCAGCAGGGCTATAGGGTACATTCCATTTCAATTTAGTCGATCGCAGGGTTTGGGTCCATTTCACTTCCATTCAGGATTTGAAATTCCGACTCAAGAATAGAAAAAAAACATTAAATAAACGGCACTTCCAATTCTTGAATTGATGTTGACTGAGCTGAAAAGTGAATTGACCTCAACGCTGGCTAAACGTCTTTTAAAGTGTCCAGCACTAATGAATGGGATAGTTTAACAGCACAATGTTGTATTGTTATTCCAAAACAAAACCTCAGCAGTCAGCCAGCCATTACAGTAGTTTCCTGGCAGTGATGCCGTTTGTATCCCAATTGGCATCCTATTCCCTACATAGTGCACTACCTTTGACCAGAGCTCTATGTCCTACCCTTACAGAGGACCCAGCCAGGCTCAAATGGTTTGTTTGGATTGCAAATTGATCTGTGTGCTCTCTCTCCTATTCAATGTGCTACTGATTCAATATGGACCTTGTATACATGCAGTGCAGGCCAGAGCTAGCCTCCCTCTCACCCCCTGCACTGTTTGAAGTTCAGTGACCTTGCCGGTCCTGTCAGTGATGGAACAAAAATGGAATTCAGCCACAAAAGTAGAACTGTCTGGCATCCAAAATCTGAACAGATCAATATATAGAACATGAGTAGCCTTGCCCTACAGATCTGAGGGCTTCTTCAGACGGCAACGACACTATACCTTGTATGTGCCCAGCTAAGAGTTTGTAAGACAACCTGATGTGCCCAGCTAACGGAGGTAAGACAACCTGATGTGCCCAGCTAACAGTTTGTAAGACAACCTGATATGCCCAGCTAACAGTTTGTAAGACAACCTGATGTGCCCAGCTAACAGTTTGTAAGACAACCTGATGTGCCCAGCTAACAGTTTGTAAGACAACCTGATGTTCCCAGCTAACAGTTTGTAAGACAACCTGATGTGCCCAGCTAACAGTTTGTAAGACAACCTGATGTGCTCCAGCAACAGTTTGTAAGACAACCTGATGTGCCCAGCTAACAGTTTGTGGAGACAACCTGATGTGCCCAGCTAACAGTTTGTAAGACAACCTGATGTGCCCAGCTAACAGTTTGTAAGACAACCTGATGTGCCCAGCTAACAGTTTGTAAGACAACCTGATGTGCCCAGCTACAGCTGTAAGACAACCTGGATGTGCCCAGCTAACAGCCAAAGACAACCTGATGTACCCAGCTAACAGTTTGTAAGACAACCTGATGTGCCCAGCTAACAGAGTGTAAGACAACCTGATGTGCCCAGCTAACAGTTTGTAAGACAACCTGATGTGCCCAGCTAACAGAGTGTAAGACAACCTGATGCCCAGCTAACAGAGCAAAAGACAACCTGATGTGCCCAGCTAACAGAGTGTAAGACAACCTGATGTGCCCAGCTAACAGAGTGTAAGACAACCTGATGTGCCCAGCTAACAGTTTGTAAGACAACCTGATGTGCCCAGCTAACAGTTTGTAAGACAACCTGATGTGCCCAGCTAACAGAGTGTAAGAGAAGGACCCTGAGGGTGCTTGGTCTATCCACAGGGGGTACTAGGACCCTGAGGGTGCTTGGTCTATCCATAGGGGTACTAGGACCCTGGTGGTACTTGGTCTATCCATAGGGGTACTAGGACCCTGGTGGTACTTGGTCTATCCATAGGGGTACCAGGACCCTGGGTGTACTTGGTCTATCCATAGGGGGTACTAGGACCCTGGGGGTACTTGGTCATCCATAGGGGTACTAGGACCCTGGGGGTACTTGGTCTATCCATAGGGGTACTAGGGACCCTGGTGGTACTTGGTCTATCCATAGGGGTACTAGGACCCTGGGGGTACTTGGTCTATCCACAGGGGGTACTAGGACCTGGTGGTGGTACTTGGTCTATCCATAGGGGGTACTAGGACCCTGGTGGTACTTGGTCTATCCATAGGGGTACTAGGACCCTGGTGGTACTTGGTCTATCCATAGGGGGTACTAGGACCCCTGGGTGTACTTGGTCTATCCATAGGGGGTACTAGGACCCTGGGGGTACTTGGTCTATCCATAGGGGTACTAGGACCCTGGGTGTACTTGGTCTATCCATAGGGGTACTAGGACCCTGGGGGTACTTGGTCTATCCATAGGGGTACTAGGACCCTGGTGGTACTTGGTCTATCCATAGGGGTACTAGGACCCTGGTGGTACTTGGTCTATCCACAGGGATACTTGAGAAGACTCATGAGAACATAGGCCTACTGGTAAAATACACATGCAACCTTTATTTAACTAGGCAAGTCAGTTAAGAACAAATTCTTATTTACAATGACGCCACCCCCGCCAAACCCGGATGACGCTGGGCCAATTGTACGCCCCTATGGGACTCTAATCACGGGCCGGATGATAGAGCCTGGATGAGGAGGTACTTCAGGGGTACTCTGGGAAGAGCAACATTCAGTTGGTACAGTAACCGAAAATGGCTGGGAACCTCTGATCTAGTCCTGTGGAGCGAGCAGGGAGCTCTCCAGTCAGCCACCTCTATACAGCAAACCACTCATCCTCAAAAGATCAAGCCTATAGCTTTACACAGTAAGCTGTGGCTCTATCAGAGTCAGACTTCCCATTTATGCAGAGTTCATTTGTTCTGCTTTCCAACAGCCACATATTTACTCTGCTGTTTCATATCTAATCTATGTCTACTGCATGAATGGCTTAAGCCACTTAGTTTTGTTGTCTCTTAAATGGCACCCTATTCCCTACATAGTGCACTATTTTTGACCAGACCCTGTGTACTATGTGGGGAACAGGGTACCATTTGGGATGTGCCCTTTGCTGGGCCAACTGCCTGCTGAATTATGTGTTCCCATGAGCTTCTGTGTGACTTGAATGGTTTCTAATTAAGAAGCCCATATGAATGAATTCAAAGGAAATGAGGAAACATGAATCCATCGATTAGAATAACTAATGGTGTTACAACAACAGCTGTTGCAGAATATTGCTCTACTGTATTGAGAATTCATTTCAATCCATCTTATGGAGTACTTATCATTTTAATGCAGAGTATTGTTCTTTTTACAATTACCTCTTTCTCTCTCTGTCTTTGTCTTTCTCTCTCTTGCTCTCTTTCTCTCTCGTTTGCTGTCTATTCAGCTGAAAAAAAAATGCAAACAGATTTTATGGTGTGCGTGTCACATTTAGTTTTTTTTACAATCACTTTGGCAATCATTTCGGAAACTTGATGTCATTTTTCAAAACTCTCGACACAAA
Source organism: Oncorhynchus masou masou (assembly GCF_036934945.1). Taxonomy (NCBI): domain Eukaryota; kingdom Metazoa; phylum Chordata; class Actinopteri; order Salmoniformes; family Salmonidae; genus Oncorhynchus; species Oncorhynchus masou. The sequence continues at coordinate 26,593 of NW_027010017.1, forward strand.
ACTCACATCCAATGAACAAAATGCACATTTTTCAGAACTCTAATACTTTGCTTGATACACACATCAAGCTAAGATCATTTGTTCATTGAACTAAAATCACCTGTTCAAAATGACACAACTTACCATCAAAGTATTACCATTTCAAAATGCAATTCACCCATGACATCTGAGATGACTGTCTATTAATTTCATTACAATGATCTAACTATCAATTGATACAACTGCTCAAAATGATAAGTAACTGTTGCATTACTCTTAATGCATAGTTTTATGGAAACTGACAAACAATATTCCATGTTTAGATCATGAAAGTTTCAGGATAACGAGATCCATTGACACCAATGACCGTGGAACATGAACCAACTGGACGACATTATCTATGGATGTAATATTTCATCATCATTCTTTATCAGACACTGTTTCTATGGTCCCATGTACCACTTCTCCAGAGCATTTTTTCAGATGTGACATTACTGTACACTTACCGGCCACTTTATTAGGTACATCTATCTAGTACTGTGTAGGACCCCTTTTTGCCTCCACAACAGCCTGAATTATTCACGGTGTTGTATGTTAAGAGATGCCCTTCTGCACACCATTGTTTTAAACAGCTGTAATTTGAGCATTTGTGGTCTTTCTGTTGTCTTGAATGAGTCTGGACATTGTCCTCTGACCTCTCTCATTAACAAGGTGTTTTTGCCCACAGAACTGCCGCTCACTGAATGTGTTTTGTTTTTCGCACCATTCTCTGTAAACTCTAGAGACTGTAGTGAAATCCCAGGAAGGCAGCTGTTTCTGAGACACTGGAATCACCATGTGTGGCATCAATAATCATAACACGGTTGTTTAGATTACTCATCTCGCCCGTTCTAATGTTAGGTCAAACAACAACCAAAGCTCTCTACTCTGTATATTGAGTTGCAGGCAGTCACATGATCCGCTGTTCGAACGTAACCTTCCTTGATGAGATAAATCAGGTCTGTAGAGCTGATGGCATGACCTATGTCATTATGTGGGACAATGTCAGGTTCCACCATGCTCAAATGGTGCAAGCATGGTTTCAGGCCCAACCCCAATATACCACCCTGTACTTATCCCCATACTCTACTTTCCTTAACCCGATTGAGGAATTTTTCTCCACATGGAGGTGGAAGGTATATGATAGGCGCCTACGAACAAGCCACCCTTCTCCAGGCCATGGATGACACATGCAATGACATCACGGCAGACTAGTGTCAGGCCTGGATTCGCCATGCAGAAGATTCTTCCCAAGATGTTTGGCTAATGAAAACATCCATTGTGATGTGGCTGAGAACCTGTTGCCAAATCCACAAGACAGAGTTGAGGGAAATATAGAAGTACAGTAATCAATCCATTGTTTTGCTTTTTACAGTAAGCCAGGTGAGGAACGCTGCAGGTGATGTTTTACAGTAAGCCAGGTGAGGTACACTGCAGTGATGTTTACCTGTGAGGAACACTGCAGGTGATGTTTTACAGTAAGCAGGTGAGGAACACTGCAGGTGATGTTTTACAGTAAGCCATGAGAAACACTGCAGGTGATGTTTTACAGGCAGGTGAGGAACACTGCAGGTGATGTTTTACAGTAAGCCAGGGTGAGGAACACTGCAGGTGATGTTTACAGTAAGCCAGGTGAGGAACACTGCAGGTGATGTTTTACAGTAAGCTAGGTGAGGAAACACTGCAGGTGATGTTTCACAGTAAGCTTAGGGGAGGAACACTGCAGGTGATGTTTTTAAGCTAGGTGAGGAACACTGCAGGTGATGTTTTACAGTAAGCTAGGTGAGGAACACTGCAGGTGATGTTTACAGTAAGCTAGTGGGAGAGGAACACTGCAGGTGATGTTTTACAGTAAGCTAGGTGGGAGGAACACTGCAGGTGATGTTTTACAGTAAGCCAGGCGAGGAACACTGCAGGTGATGTTTTACAGTAAGCTAGGTGAGGAACACTGGGCAGGTGATGTTTTACAGTAAGCTAGGTGAGGAACACTGCAGGTGATGTTTTGCAGGTGTGGAACACTGCAGGTGATGTTTTACAGTAAGCTAGGTGAGGAACACTGCAGGTGATGTTTTACAGTAAGCTAGGTGAGGAACACTGCAGGTGATGTTTTACAGTAAGCTAGGTGAGGAACACTGCAGGTGATGTTTTACAGTAAGCCAGGTGAGGAACACTGCAGGTGATGTTTTACAGTAAGCTAGTGAGGAACACTGCAGGTGATGTTTACAGTAAGCTAGGTGAGGAACACTGCAGGTGATGTTTTGAGGAACAGTCAGGTGATTTTTTCTATTTTTGTAGTGAACTATTTTTGCTTTGATTCAAAGAAACCTATGAGTTATTTTATTGTATTTCATGAATAAATGTCATATTTTGTTCAATGATTCCACTGTGTCTGTAGTATTCTCTCTACTAGTCCTTTTACAGTGATGTATTTACGTAGTAGCATAATGAAACATGTATCACATATTTTGTACTGCAATATTTAATGATTGAACAAACAACTACACAGTGAAACTATGGTATTTCACTATAAATTAGTTATTTGAGCCAATGATTCTGCAAGTGCAAGGTTTCTTTAAAGATGTGAATGCGCAATGCAATGTTTTGAACATTGACGGCCTGTGTTACAAGTGATGACCGTTTTGAGTATTGTGTCTATAGAGTTGAAAAATGATCACAAGGTTCTGAAATTAGTGCCAAAGGGATTGTAAAAAACTGTAATAGCACCAGTGAAGTGATGGGGTCAGGTGAGATGTGTGGTCAAACCAGCGCAACATGAATTCAGCCGAGCACAACGACAGCGGTGTCAGTAAAAAGGAGACCTGTCTCTCTCCCCAGCACATAAAGGGCCTGCTCCTCAGAATGCAGCCTAACTGCAGGCTGTGTGTTTTACTGAAAAGGGGGTGTGTTTGTGGATAATGGGTGGATCCATTCAGGCTTAAAAATGAATCCCAAACGGCACCCTATTCTTTATATAGTGCAACACTTTTTGGGCTTATAGCCCTGATCAAAAGTAGCACTGTGTATGTGTCTGTGTGTGCCTGTGTCTGTCTGTGTGTGTCTGTGTGTGCCTGTGTCTGTCTGTGTGTGTCTGTGTGTGTCGTGTGTGTCGGTGTGTGTCCGTGTGTCAGTCTGTGTGCTGTCTGTGTGTGTCCGTGTGTGTCCGTGTCTGTCTGTGTGCGTCTGTGTCTGTGTGGCTGTGCATGCATGTGTCTGTGTGTCTATGTCTGTCTGTGTCTGTGTGTGTCTGTGTCTGTTTGTGTCTGTGTCTATGTCTGTCTGTGTCTATGTCTGTCTGTCTGTGTCTATGTCTGTCTGTGTGTTTATGTCTGTGTGTGTTTGCGTGTGTGTGTGTGTCTGTGTGTCTGTGTGTATCTGCGTGTGTGTGTGTCTGTGTGTGTCTGTGTCTGTGTGTGTCTGTGTCTGTGTGTGTCTGCGGTGTCTGTGTCTGTCGTGTGTGTGTGTCTGTGTGTGTCTGCGTGTGTGTGTCTGCGTGTGTCTGTGTCTGTCTGTGTGTCTGTGTCTGTGTGTGTCTGTGTCTGTCTGTGTGTGTGTCTGTGTGTGTCTGCGTGTGTCTGTGTGTCTGTCTGTGTGTCTGTGTCTGTGTGTGTCTGTGTGTGTGTCTGCGTGTGTCTGTGTCGTGTCTGTGTCTGTCTGTGTGTGTCTGCGTCTGTGTCTGTGTCTGCGTGTGTCTGTGTCTGTGTGTGTCTGTCTGTGTGTGTGTCTGCGTGTGTGTGTGTCTGTGTGTGTCTGTGTGTGTCTGCGTGTGTCTGTGTGTATCTGCATGTGTAATAAGAGCTTGCTAACACAGGAAATGCCCAGTACAACAGTCCTGGCTTTATGTCATTGACACGGCATTACCCAGCTCCCCCCCTGGCCCACCTGTTAACAACAAGCAGCAACAGGGATGGATGACTCAATACCGTCTGTCCCACCCTACCCAGACCTGACTGGGCACACACTACTTGTAAAGACTGACAATCCTTATCATCTCTCCATATAAATGAGACATGATCAGCTGATAAGTTATCAATTCAGTTGTAAAGTTCATCTGTCTGTCTGGGGTTGGCCAGAAACTGCATCAGTGTTAGATAATAATAATAATAATAATAATAATAATGATAATACAAATAATAACAATAACAATAATAATAACAACGATAATGATGATAACGACAATGATAGTAATGATGATAATAATAATAATGATAATAATAATGGTAATGATAGTAATGATAATAATAATAATAATAATAATAATAATAATGATAATGATAGTAATGATGCTAATGATAATAATAATGGTAATAATAATAATGATAGTAATGATGATAATGATATTAATAATAATGATAATAATGCCATACAACACTACTTAAGTGGCCTCCAACTGCTCTTAAATGCAAGTAAAACTAAATGCATGCTCTTCAACCGATCGCTACCCACACCTGCCCGCCCGCCCAGCATCACTACTCTGACTTAGAATACGTGGACAACTACAAATACCTGGGTGTCTGGTTAGACTGTAAACTCTTCTTCCAGACTCACATTAAACATCTCCAATCCAAAATGAAATCTAGAATCGGCATCCTATTTCCGCAACAAAGCATCCTTCACTCATGCTGCGAAACATACCCGCAAAACTAACTATCCTACCGATCCTTGACTTCGGTGATGTCATTTACAATAGCCTCCAACACTCTACTCAGCAAATTGGATGCAGTCTATCAAAGCCCCATATACTACCCACCACTGCGACCTGTACGCTCTCGTTTGGCTGGCCCTCGTTCATATTCGTCGCCAAACCCACTGGCTCGAGGTCATCTATAAGTCTTTGCTAGGTAAAGTCCCACCTTATCTCAGCTCACTGGTCACCATAGCAGCACCCACCTGTAGCACACGCTCCAGCAGGTATATTTCACTGGTCACCCCAAAACCAATTCCTCTTTTGGCCGCCTTTCCTTCCAGTTCTCTGCTGCCAATTACTGGAACAAATTGCAAATATCACTGAAGCTGGAGACTCATATCTCCCTTTCAAACTTTAAACATCAGCTGTCAGAGCAGATCACTGCACCTGTACATAGCACATCTGTAAATAGCCCATCCAACTACCTCATCCCCACACTGTTATTTATTTGATTTATTTTGCTCCTTTGCACCCCCTGTATCTCTACTTGCACATTCATCTTTTGCACATCTATCACTCCAGTCTCTTTCACTCCAGTGTTTAATTGCTAAATTGTAATTATTTTGCCACTATGGCCTATTTATTGCCTTACCTCCTTTATCTTACCTCATTTGCACTCACTGTATATAGACTTTTTCTATAGTGTTATTGACTGTATGTTTGTTTATTCCATGTGTAACTCTGTGCTGTTGTTTGTGTCGCACTGCTTTGCTTTATCTTGGCCAGGTCACAGTTGTAAATGAGAATTTGTTCTCAACTGGCCTACCTGGATAAGTAAAGGTGAAAATATATAATAATAAGAATGATAATATAATAATAATAATGATAATAATGATAATAATGATTATAATGATGATGATAATTATGATGATAATAATAATAATGATAATAATAATAATGATAATAATAATGCAATGTATGTTTATAGCACTTTTCTCAAACCCCAAAATGTTTACCTGTCCACGCTCGTTAGAATGAGGAGACCAAGGTGCAGCGTAGTAGGCAAACTTTATTAAAAATGAACACGAAAAACAACAAAATACAAAACGACCGTAAAGTTCTGCAGGCTACACAGCAACTATACAAAAGCAAGATCCCACAAACTAAAGTGGGAAAAAAGGCTGCCTAAGTATGATCCCTATCAGAGACAACGATAAAGACAGCTGCCTCTGATTGGGAACCATACCCGGCCAACAAAAGAAATAGAACAACTAGAATGCCCACCAAATCACACCCCAACCCTAACCAAATAGAGAAATAAAAAGTCTCTCTAAGGTCAGGGCGTGACATTACCAGACAATGATTAGCCTGTTGGTGGTATAATTGCAGTTTCCGTCTGTGTAGGTTGAGGCGTGAGTTATGCAACATCATACCCAGAAGACACTGTGAAATGGGAAATGACAGGAAACTGATAATGAGTCTGTGACAGCTGGGTTGCCGTGGTAACATTCAACAGAGGAGCGCTGTGCTTCGGCCTCACATTCTGAACGGGTCGGCTCTTTGTTTTTCAGTGTTGTCATGTTTTAAAAAAAGAGACTGACAGGGTAGTAAACGAGCCCCATGGTCCTCGGACAGCTACTCAGTGGAGAGCTGGAGTGGAGTGTGTAGTCTGGAGGGTGGAGGTGTGGAGAGCCATGAGAGTGTAGTGGGGAGCGAAGAGGAGGGAGCAGTAGTAGCATGTCACAACAGGCCAAAGCAGTGTGTGTGTGTGTGTGTGTGTGTGTGTGTGTGTGTGTGTGTGTGTGTGTGTGTGTGTGTGTGTGTGTGTGTGTGTGTGTGTGTGTGTTTATATCCGAGCACACATTCAAACCCTCTTCACAAACAGCTATGAAATGGACATCCCATCTGATCCAAGTATAAAAACAGAACTACCACACAGAGCACTAAGGATCCATCATAAAGGCACGGGTCCCAGGGGCTTCCACTCTCTCCACAGGGGGGTCCCTAGTGCACTGGGGGATTCCACTCTCTCCACGGGGGTCCCTAGTACTGGGATTCCACTCTCTCCCACGGGGGTCCCTAATACTGGGGGATTCCTCTCTCCACGGGGGTCCCTAATACTGGGGGGATTCACTCTCTCTCCACGGGGGTCCTAATACTGGGGGATTTCCTCTCTCACGGGGGTCCCTAATACTGGGGATTCCACGGGGTCCATACTCTCTCCACGGGGGTCCTAATACTGGGGGATTTCACTCTCCCTTTGGGGGGTCCTAATACTGGGGGATTCCACTCTCTCCACGGGGGTCCCTAGTACTGGGATTTCACTCTCTCCAGGGGTCCCTAATACTGGGGGTTTCCACTCTCTCCACGGGGGGGTCCCTAATACTGGGGATTCCACTCTCTCCAGGAGGTCCCTAATACTGGGGGTTTCCTCTCTCCCGGGTTCCCTAATACTGGGGGATTCCACTCTCTCCACGGGGTTCCCTAATACTGGGGGTTTCCCTCTCCTGGGGTTCGCCTAATACGGGGGATTCCACTCTCTCTGGAGGGGAGGGGGTTTCCAGGGGAGGAGGATGGGAAGGGAGGAGAGAGGAGAAGGGGAGGGGAGGGAGGGGAGGGATGGGAAGGGGAGGGAGGGAGGGAGGGAAGAAGTCAGGAGGGAGGGAGAGAGGGAGGGAAGGGAGGAGAGAAGGGAGGGAGAGGACGGGGAGGAGAGGAAGTCAGGAGGAGAGGAGGGAGGAGAGAGAAGGGAGTGGAGGGGACAGAAGGGGTACTTGGGACAGGGGCGGGGAGGGGGAGGAGAGGAGGAGGGGAGGGGGAGAGGGAGGAGAGAGGGATGGGAAGGGGAGGAGGAGGAGAGGGAGGGAGAGGATGGGAAGGGAAGAGAGAGGACGGGAGGAGAGGAGGCGGGGAGGGGAGGGGAGAGGGGAGGAGAGGAGGAGATGATAGGAGGAGAGGAAGCGGGAGGGGAGATGGGAGGGGGGAGGGGAGGAGGAGAGGGGGAGGAGGGAGGATGGGGAGGGAGGAGAGAGGATTGGAAGGGAGGAGAGAGGAGGAGAGGGGAGGAGAGAGGATGGGAAGGGAGGGGGAGGAGAGGGGAGGGGATGGGAGGAGAGAGGGTGGGAAGGGAGGAGAGCGGACAGGGGGGACGGGAGGGGAGGAGAGGAGGGGAGGAGAGGGGAGGAGAGAGGATGGGAAGGGTGGAGAGAGAAGGGGAGTGGAGGACAGAAGAGGAGAGAGGAGAGAGGGGACAGGAGGGGAGGAGAGGAAGAGAGAGGATGGGAAGGGAGGAGAGAGAAGGGGAGTGGAGGACAGAAGAGGAGAGAGGAGAGAGGGGACAGGAGGGGAGGAGAGGAAGAGAGAGGATGGGAAGGGAGGAGAGAGAAGGGGAGTGGAGGACAGAAGAGGAGAGAGGAGAGAGGGGACAGGATGGGAGGAGAGGAAGAGAGAGGATGGGAAGGGAGGAGAGAGAAGTAAGAACACCTGCTCTTTCCGTGACATAGACTGACCAGATGAATCCAGTTGAAAGATATGATCCTTTATTGATGTCACTTGTTAAATCCACTTCCATCCCTCCCTCTCTCCATGTCCCTAACACTCCCCCTCTCTTCATGTCCCCTAACACTCCCTCCCTCTCTCCATGTCCCCTAACCCTCCCTCCCTCTCTCCATGTCCCCTAACCCTCCGTCCCTCTCTCCATGTCTCCTAACCCTCCCTCCCTCTCTCCATGTCTCCTAACCCTCCCTCCCTCTCTCCATGTCCCCTAACCCTCTCCCTCCCTCTCTCCATGTCCCCTAACCCTCCCTCCCCTCTCTCCATGTCCCCTAACCCTCCCCTCCCTCTCTCCATGTCCCCTAACCCTCTGTCCCTCTCTCCATGTCCCCTAACCCTCCGTCCCTCTCTCCATGTCTCCTAACCCTCCCTCCCTCTCTCCATGTCCCCTAACCCTCACTCCCTCTCTCCATGTCCCCTAACCCTCCGTCCCTCTCTCCATGTCCCCTAACACTCCGTCCCACTCTCCATGTCCCCTAACCCTCCCTCCTTCTCTCCATGTCCCCTAACCCTCCGTCCCTCTCTCTACCCTTCACCACTGCTTCTGTACTGAGAGTTACTGGGCTGTGAAATGTAAAAAACTGCAGCGGTGAATATGCATGCATGGCAATCCATTATCTTGTCAAACTTGGCTTCCCCGGGCGTCCGGGCTGCAATCCCTGTGTGAGGGACAGAGAGAGACAGGCATGCTGCCTCGGCTGTGGCTCTGGCTGTGCAGTGTATGGCTGGCTGCCTGCAGCATTTACTCTAGTGGACAGGAGAAGGGGGATGGAGGGGGGATGTGAGGTTGGGTTGGGCCTTCTCTCAGACGGCTGCTGGGATCTGCTCTGTAGGTCAGCCGGCCGTCTGGGAGAGAGAGAGGGAAGAGAAGCAGGGATAGACAGAGAAGGGATGGAAGGAGAGGAGGATGGAGCAAAGGACAGAGAGGTAGAGATAGAGGGAAGGATGGAGCAAAGGACAGAGAGGTAGAGATAGAGGGCAGGATGGAGGATAGGACAGAGAGGTAGAGATAGAGGGAAGGATGGAGGATAGGACAGTGAGGTAGAGATTGAGGGAAGGATGGAGGATAGGACAGAGAAGACGAGATAGAGGGAAGGATGGAGGATAGGACAGAGAAGCAGAGATAGAGGGAAGGATGTAGGATAGGACAGAGAGGTAGAGATAGAGGGCAGGATAGAGCAAATGAAAGAGAGGTAGAGATAGAGGGAAGGATGTAGGATAGGACAAAGAGGTAGAGATAGAGGGAAGGATGGAGGATAGGACAGAGAAGTAGAGATGGATGGAGGATAGGACAGAGAGGTAGAGATAGAGGGCAGGATAGAGCAAATGAAAGAGAGGTAGGGATAGAGGGAAGGATGGAGGATAGGACAGAGAAGCAGAGATGGATGGAGGATAGGACAGAGAGGTAGAGATAGAGGGCAGGATAGAGCAAATGAAAGAGAGGTAGAGATAGAGGGAAGGATGGAGGATAGGACAAAGAAGTAGAGATGGAGGGAAGGATGGAGGATAGGACAGAGAAGTAGAGATAGAGGGAAGGATGTAGGATAGGACAAAGAGGTAGAGATAGAGGATAGGATGGAGGATAGGACAGAGAAGTAGAGATAGAGGGAAGGATGGAGGATAGGACAGAGAAGTAGAGATAGAGGGAAGGATGGAGGATAGGACAGAGAAGTAGAGATAGAGGGAAGGATGTAGGATAGGACAGAGA